>NW_022196906.1:105822413-105894904 GCF_008632895.1 Mastomys coucha | reverse complement strand
CAGGGTCCCCAGTGAAGGAGTTAGAGAAAGGACCAATGGAGCTGAGGGGTTTGCAGCCCCTTAGGAGTTTCTGCTTTTTAATTTGTGTTTTAGATATTTTATAGTGCACAATGGCCAAAAGCAACAAAGACACCAAATTAATTATTCTACCTTTCTACACTACAATCTGATACATAAGAGAAAAATGTTCAGTTCTGTTAGCTATATGATTATGTCTCCATATTGACACTTATAATTATGGAATTACCCACTTAAATACTATCTGTAGATTTAGATTTAGCCAAAATGAAATGATCCAAATTACAATTGTACATCTCTGTTATAAACATCTCTATTGTTTTCATTGTTGTTGCTGTTAGATGGAGTATTACTCTATGACCCTTGTTGGTCTGGAAGGCACCAGGCAGAGCAGCCTACCCTTGAACTTAAGTTATACAGTTCCACCTGTTTCTGCTTAGTAGCTGCAAGCAGTTATTTTTTAATGATTTATTTATTTCTATTTTATGTGCATTGGTGTTTTCCCTCATGCATGTTCATGCGTGGGTGTTGGATCCTCTAGAACTGAAGTTCCAGGTAGCTGTAAGCTGCCATGTCGTTGCTGGCAATTGAACTAAGGTCTTCTGGAAAAGCAGATAGCATGCTTAAGCACTGAGCCATCTCTGTAGCTTGCAAGCAGATATTTTATGCACACTAGTTAAATCATGATGCACAGTTAGTGACCACCAATAAGAGACCTCATCAGAAGGCCTCATTGAGTACGTCTATTCCAACCAGTAAACTGATTACATTTTTCATATTAGAAAATAATTTCTCTTACCATGAATTTATTACATGTTCTTCCAGAATATCCCCACCCTTTCCTTAATTAAGTGCACTAGATACATTCCTCACTGTTTTATGTCCTAGAGGATTTCCCATGGACTCGCACACAGCTTCCTCTCAGATCCAGACTGGTCTTATGCTAGGCAGTGGAGCACACACTGACTCATATTGTTCTACATGATTTGGTATTGATTGCCTGCTTCCTGGACCCTGTTTTCTTGTTTGGTTTATTGCTACATCTTAGCAGAACATGTCCTCCAAAGTTCCCTGAGAAGGAAGACACTTACATGCAAAATTTCACCTTGCTGTTGGACATTGTGTTTGCTTGAGTCTGAGATTTGACAGTGGTTTAACTGGGTGTAGAATTCTAAGGTGAAAATTAGTTCCCTTCAGAAATGTGGATATATTTTCTCTTTTACTTCCTTGTGTTGCTGCCAAGAGGCACAAAATTCTCATTTCTGATCTCTTGTAACCTGTCAATTTTTTTTTCTTGCCTGTGAAATTGTCAAAGTTTTCACCTAATTCCTGATGTTCTGAAACATTGCACCAATAGGCCTCAGGAGGATTCTGTTTTTGTTCTCTGTGCTAAACAAGCACGTTGAAGAATGAAAGACTGTGCTGTTTATTCCTGTCCTCCCTGTCCTACCCTGTTAGGAGTTTCTGGAGTTTTCTTCTTTGACGCGCTGCTTTACTTACTATTCTGCATTATTTACTATAGACTAGGTAAGGTGGGGCTCGTTCTTGGTGGTATGGCTGTGCACTAAAGAGTTCCTTTTCTATTTTGCATCTTTGCTTCTGTTGTTGACACAGCTTCAGTTTAGGGTTAGTGACAGGTGTGAGTGTTTATGTCCAGCAGCTTGCCAGTCTCCCTACACTCTTTTGAGAAGCACACTGTGTGGCCAGTGAAAGGCTCAGCAGATAAAAGCACCTGCCTCCAAGCCTATAGGCCCAAAGTCAATGGCTGGGACCCACACAGGGGAAGGAGAGATCCAACTCCAGCAAGTTGTCCTCTACCCTCTAAGATCACAGGAATATCCAGAAACATATATGTACACATGTTCACATAGACATCTATACACACACATATATACATACACATGATGCACATATACACATACATACACACACATATATAGACACACATATATATTCATACACACATATATACATACCCATATACACATATATATATACATACAAACATGTATATATGTATATACATACATACACATATGGACACACACATATACTCCCCCACATATATACATATATACACATACATATATATGGGTAACACATATACACATATACACACATATATACACATATGCATATGCACACACAAACACATACATATACCACACAGAGATATATACACATGTGTATACATACATCCTATACATGCATATACTCATTTATACACATATACACATATATCCCCCCACACAAATATACACATGTGTGTATACACATATCCATATACATACATGCATATATAGACATTTATACACATACATATACACACATACATATACATATATATGCATACACTCAGAGAAAATAAATTAAGATGTATTATATTTTTAAAAATCTTGAGAGATTGCAATTTCAAGCCACTCTCCTCTTGCCTCCTGAGGACACTGGGGAGGCTGTGTTTGTGTCACCAACACTGTTTCATCTCCTCTGCTTCTTTCATGGAGTCCACTTCCTCTGGATTGTTTTACTTTAGGGGGAAGGGGAGATGCTTGCTTACTGAGGTCTGGTTACCTGGTTGGAATCTATGCTCCTCACATCATTATCCTTGTCTGCTCATATCCCTTGAAACACAAAAGGATTGTTAGTTTATTTTGAAACACTAAATGCCTCAAATCAAATTGGGAACAGTGCTAGTCCACCCACAATCCCAGCATTCAGAGGCTGAGACAGAGATCATAGTGAGTTCCAAGCCAATCTGGATATGTAATAAGATCCTGTGTCAAAATCAAACTAATGCTGATAGTGATGGTGGTGGTGGTGGTGGTGGTGGTGGTGGTGGTGGTGGTGATAATGATAATGATGGTGCGATTCCACATATGTGGAAAGGGTGTGTTTACTGATTTACTGATAAAATTAATTGTAGATCAAGGGAGCTTTGAACAATAATCTCAGATCTGGCTGATCTATCATCTTTCAGTAAGTACTGGTCACCCTAAACAAGAGAATCCGCTAACATACTACCTGAAGTTTATATCTGGCTGCCAACAACCTTGGAAAAGAGCAAGGGAGATCATAATTTCACCAACACCATTCCAGACAGTATCTTTCTCCATGCTCTACTGTTTTTATTGCTCCCTGTTCAATGGATTCTCTATCAACCTTCTTGATCTCTAGCTTTGAGCAGAGATGGGGAAAGTAGAAATTCATGGACTATGTTCAACCAGAGATTTTTGAAGATACAAGCATTCTATACATAAAACTATGAAGCCATGTTTCTGTTCTCAGCCCCAAGAATCATGTCTAACTTTAATGATACCATTTGCCTGTACCCCTGAGACTCTGAGGGGTTCCCCTCTTGGATTCTTGTATTCCAACTGAATATATACCCTAACTCCTCAAGAGGTGTTGCAAACTCCAGTATACTATCACAACCTAGTTCTCGATGTTTACTATATTTTTACTCGATGTTACTCATTTTTGATCTACTGTCAATGCTTATGTGGGGTTTTCAAAAGCCTATAATACAAATACACAACTGTAATTTTAAAAATTCTATACAGATTAAGACAAGAATCAAGGCAGAGTTAGGAAGTGTATCTTCTAGTATTAATGGGAGATAAGAGATGTAATATATGCCCAAATATTTCTAGCATAAAATTCTCTGAAACTTTAAAATATTGATCAAAATGTTAAAGGAATAGTTAACCTGTCTAATTCAACTTATAAACCTTTAAAAGTACCTATGAGCCAGTCATTGATGTGAAGACCCAAACATATTCAATTCAAGGCTATAGGATTCACAGACCCTCTGACTCAAATTCACTGCTCTTGGCCTAACTAGTGAACTCGTCTATGTATGGAGCCAGCAAAATAGCACCAGCTACGCAGATGAGATGCTGTACTGTAGCTGTCAACCAACGTCACTGGATTGTATGCTCAGACTCAACCATCTGCAGCTGATGTGGGTTTGGGGATGTTGCTTCCTGTGATCATCAGACATCGGGCCCAGTTGCAGGAACTCTTTTCCTAGGGAGATATCAGCAAACATTCACTGCCTCCTCATAGGTCTCAGATAATTCCATTAAAGGCCAACTTTGGTTAACAAAATATGGGTTCCTTACATGTGGGTGACCCCAAAGCTGCTATGCCACTGAAAAGTTTCACCTCAGAATGGACGACAACTTCCCCCTAGCCGCAAAGGTGGAGTTCACCTTAATTAACTCTCTGCAGTCTATATACCCTAGCACCTTTCAAGACCATGAGGCCACACACGCTCAGGGAAGCTTAAACACAGATGATTGGGAGGTTCATGGGGAAGCAATTGGAGTCTCAGGTGAGGTTTGAATGACCTTCCCCAACCCCTCCTTCTATTAGGGAATGTCAACTGCCAACACACCCAATCTTTTCCAAATAGTCACATTTGTTCTAAAGTAGATGGTGGTTATTACACAGGGAGAACAACTCTCTATAGCAGATTTTCAGAAGCTGCTATTCAGAGAACTTCCAGAACTTCAGCCTGAGGCCCAGGCTGTATCATGATGTCACCTTGTTCTGGGGTTTCCACTTTGTTAGGCTGAACAACCAATCTGAAAGTAGCCATTGTGGGATTTCTCAGTCCATGAACTTACAAACCATCCTAATAATCCCCTCTTATAATTAGAAATTTTCAATCCATTGGTCTGTTCTTCTGGAGAACCCTGGATTATAGGGCGACACAGAGCTCAGTCAGCACAAAAAGGCAGAAGAAACTGATACGAGAGTCTGGAAGTGCAAGCTCATGTCTTAAGGAAAACTATTTTATAAATAATAACTCTTGCTATTACTATATTGTTAAGCATGCCACTTGGGCAATGATCTAAAAGCAATTAGGTGTATTTGGCGGGGAATTAAATGAAAAATGCAAGCTAGCTATAATACTTGGATAATTTGAAAGCAGAAATGAAGGGGACTAAATAGAGTTCAGAAATTTGGGGCAATGACAAGTTAGAAAGGCTGATCACTTTTAGGTTTAAAATGCAAAAAGTAAAATTAAAGGAGTGCTAAGAAGATTAAGATTTAATCTATTTGGAATAACGCAAATGAGGGATGTGGCTTTTACTTTCAGTGTTAAAATATCTAAGTGAATTAGGATGCTTCCAAGCAAATATAAGAATGAGCATGATCAGACTACCTAGGGGGCTTTTTGTTTGTTTTGGTCTGGCTGATTTTGTTTTGTTTTGTTTTGTTTAGCAAAGAAGCAAAACATAGATAAAACTTTAGTTCCCAAAGAGACAGACAACCCATGAAACGTTAAGACTGACAAGAACTGCCTTGTTCTCATTGACTTAAAATTTCTAAGAAATCAGGGGGCTGGATAGATGGATCAGTGGTTAAGAGCACCGATTGCTCTTCCAGAGGTCCTGAGTTCAATTCCCGTCAACCACATGGTGGCTCACAACCATCTGTATAATGGGATCTGATGCCCTCTTCTGGTGTGTCTGACAGCTACAGTGTACTCATATAAATAAAATAAATACATAAATCTAAAAAATATTTCTAAGGGATCACAGTACTGCATTTAAAAGTCTTGGACACCCCTCCTTCATGAACAGATGCAGTGAGGAAAACGTGACTGCAGAAAGGCACATCTTCATCATCTCCCTCAGGGAGAGCCAGGAGGAAAATGGAACATGAAAGGCCAGAACTGAGCAGAGTGAGGACCCATTTAAACAAAGGTCCTTCCCAAGAGCAGACCCTGTGCCCGACAAACGACCAGGCTAACAGAGCCACGGTATCCTCCAGAGAAACAGAATCAATGGGGGAGGGATTTCTAATTATAAGAAGAGAAGATTAGAATGGTTTTCCAGGCCACACAATGCCTATCTTCCAGCTGGTGAGTCAGAAAACAGCAGTTGGTCAGTCTAAGAAAGTGGGAGCCACAGAACAGGAGGGAACAAGTGTCCAGTAGCAGAGTGTGTGGAGAGGTCAAGGTTCTGCCCCAGGGTCTACACACACACACACACACACACACACACACACACACCCCACACACGTACACAACACACATGCACACACACCAACCACACACATGTACACATACACACACATATACACACAGAGACACATATTTGCCCACAAACTACACACACACATACACACACCACACACACCACACACACCACACACACACACACACAAACACTCAATCAATTTTATATTAATAAAATGGTGCTCTTTAGGGAAATTTCATTGAAACAAACAGGTTTGCACATGTTGGAGACAAAATGAAAACTTACACTTTTTATTCATCCACTCTCATGCTGTTCCCTATCACTTTCTGGATGGTGCTATTCATTAGCAATTTGCTAATTCATCTGGAATAACAAAAAATCCAGGATAGCCAAAATATTATCAATAATAAAGGAACCTCTGGTTGAATCACCACCCCAGACCTTAAGCTGTACTACAGAGCAATTGTGATAAACCTGCATTAGATATTGGTACAGTGACAGGCAGGTAGATCAATGGACTAGAATTGAAGACCCAGAAATGAACCCACAAACCTATGGCCACTTGATATTTGACAAAGGAGCTAAAACCATCCAGTGGAAAAAAGACAGCATTTTCAACAAATGGTGCTGGCTCAACTGGCAGTTAGCATGTAGAAGAATGCAAATTGATCCATTCCTATCTCCTTGTACAAAGCTCAAGTCCAAGTGGATCAAGAGCCTCCATATAAAACCAGATACACTCAAACTAATAGAAAAGAAAGTGGGGAAGAGCCTCGAGCACATAGGCACAGGGGAAAATTTCCTGAACAGAACACCAGTAGCTTATGCTCTAAGATCAAGAATCAACAAATGGAACCTCATAAAACTGCAGAGCTTCTGTAAGGCAAAGGACACTGTCAATAGGACAAAATAGCAATCAACAATTAGGAAAAGATCTTTACCAATCCTATATCTGATAGAGGGTTAATATCCAATATATGCAAAGAACTCAAGAAGTTAGACTCCAGAGAACCAAATAACCCTATTAAAAATGGGGTACAGAGCTAAACAAAGAATTCTCAACTGACAGGTACCCTAGGGCTGAGAAGAAATCTTCAACATCCTTAGTCATCAGGGAAATGCAAATCAAAACAACCCTGATATCCCACCTCACACAAGTCAGAATGACTAGGATAAAAACTCAGGTGACAGCAGATGCTGGAGAGGTTGTGGAGAAAGAGGAACACTCCTTCATTGCTGGTGGGATTGCAAACTGGTACAACCACTCTGGAAATCAGTTTGGTGGTTCATCCGGAAACTAGGAATAGTACTACCAGAGGACCCAGCTATACCACTCCTGGGCATATACCCAGAAGATGCTCCAACATGTAATACGGACACATGCTCCACCATGTTCATAGCAGCCTTATTTATAATAGCCAGAAACTGGAAACAACCCAGATGTCCCTCAACAGAGGAATGGATATAGAAAATGTGATACATCTACACAATGGAGTACTACTCAGTTATTAAAAACAATGAATTTTTGAAATTCTTGGGGAAATGGATGGACCTGGAGAATATCATCCTGAGTGAGGTAACCCAATCACAAAAGAACACAGATGGTATGCATTCTCTGATAAGTGGATATTAGCCCAGGAAATCGGAATACACAAAGTACAAACCACAAATCATAAGAAACTCAAGAAGAAGGAAGACCAAAGTGTGTATACTTCGTTCTTTCTTAAATGAGGGAACAAAATACCCATGGAAGGAGTTGTAGAGACTAACTTTGGAGCAGAGACTAAAGGAAGAACAATTCAGAGATTGCTCCAAGTCAGTACCTTTTTAAGACTGGGGCCTGGGAAGCATCGGGAACTGTTAAACATCCTAACATCAAACTCGGGGTTCAATGGAAATCACAAAACACCTCCATGAGATGGGCCAGTCTTTAATAGTGCTGGTTGCTCTTCCAGATAATCCCATTTTGCATCCTAGCATCCATAGAGTGACTCACAACTATCTGTAACTCAAGTTTCAAGAGATGGAAGTCCCCCTTGACCTACATCAGGCAATGCAAACATGTATAATACACATACACACATGCAGGCAAAATACTCTGACGTATCTAAAAACAAACCACCTCAAAACAGAAAAGAGGGCCAAGAAAAAAAAAAAAGCAAGTAAAACTCATGAATACATTCTAGGCCATCAATAAATATTTTATATACCTTGTTTTACTTTGATATAATTAATGATTTTTGCACCAAGTTTAGGTAATGGGATTCCTTAAAGAAACTCAAGAAAATACAAAAAAGAACAAAAAGTAGGCTTTGCCTTAAGGGTTTTTCCTTAAGAGAATATTCTGGATGGTATACTAAAAACCAAAATTGCTGCTTACTCTGCACTTAGATGGCATACATATTTCTAAATATATATTTTTTTCCTTTTTAATAGTTAGTCCAACAACCGGCAAGTTATCAGACCATTTTAAAAAATGACCTTTCCAAAGAAAAGATGTTCTAGCTGGCTTGGGAAAGAGAAAATAGATTTTGTTTTTATTTAAAATGTCAGACTTCAAAGTTGCCTTCAGCTTCACATAGTGGACCCAAGTCTCTTGATAGTTGCTAAGTTAATAATAAAAAGTTAGACTTAACTGGGTAGTCTTGTTTATTTTTAGAAACTATAGCAAACCCAGTAACCTTTATAAGGCATAGCCAATTAAACCAGGACTTGAAGTGCTACAGAACACCAGGGAGATTATTTGCAAGATTTTATAACTGTCACGACCTCAATAGATAGACAGCATGCTATTTCTAGTGAATGAGCTATGCAAAGCAGTGCAAATGGTCCTGATGTGGGGAATTGGGCAGATGAGCAAAGCGAAGGAAAGGTGAAAATTGCTGTCCAAAGCATTCTGTGATGGGCTTGTGCTGGGTGTTCTTACAGCCCCTCTGGGAAGAAAGGCTATCCAGAAGCAGAAATATACACTGGAATGGGCTGGGAGGAGGAGTGAGGACCTCATCTTATTGAATTTGAGGTGTGGAGACAATGGAAGGGGCCAGTTGTGAGACAGCACAGTGGGGAGGAAGCCAAAGAGTAGCAAGTGGTCCAACATTTTTACACTCCCTGAATACATTGCCTAATGCTCAGAAGCAAGAAAAGACAGATCTTCAACTGTTAGACACCCTAACAGCAAGCTTATGATTCAGTAGAGAGGACAAAATGGCCCCAACAGGAGAGGGGAACAAAAAAAAAAGAAGCATCCATGAGTACATTCCGGTGCATCATTAAGCATTTCGAATGCCTTTCTGATCTCACTTTAATATCATTTCCCCTCAAGTTTCAGTGATTTGATCGCTAAAGAAAGTTGAGGAAACCCAGAAAGAGTGAAAAAAGGTAGTTACGGTTGCACTGCCTTAAATTATTTGAACCATGCTGGCTTTATAGAACTTGTTGCCTCACGACACAACAGACCACAGACTAGTTAGGCATGGGATTTTGTCATTGCTTCCATTTTTGTTTTTAACGCAAGATGATCATTGTTATATCATCAACTGTTCTTGGATATGCAAATATTCAGTTTGTACTCTTTGGGAAATTGTAAATTATTGGGAAATAATACCACTGTTGTTCTTAACCTTAAAGATATTTATATTTATCTTTAAAAAGTATGTGTAGGGATAATGAGATGCTCAGTGGTTAGGGACACTTGCTTCCAAGCTTGACAACCTGAAGTCAATCAACTAAGACCCACATAGTGACAGGAAGAACCGACTTCCATAAGCTGTCCTCTGAAATCCACAAGCACGCACACCATGGTATGTGCATGAGACTCACATGTAACTTTAGTTTTTTCAAATCCTATTTTTAATGATGGTTCTTAAACACTTTGACCTCCCTTGTAACCCCCCCACCCACCAGAGGTAATGAATAAGGATAAGGGGGAAGTGGATCTGTTTAGTTGTTCTTTGGAGCAACTCCAGTCTTATTTGTCTGGAAATCGGCAGTTCAGCTCATAGGTCAGCAGACAGTGGCAGCTCGGTCCACTCACAAACACCTGACAGATACACCAGCAGTCCAGTTTGGTAGTGTTGTATTAGCAACAGTGGTGACACAACCTAGCGGAGAGGACCAGGCCTCAGCCTCGTCTCAAGTCAGCAGCAGGAAGACCAGGAGAAGTTCTCAACTGTGCCTCTCTCAGGAAAGTGAAGATGAGCAAAGACGCAAGACCCACAAACACCGCACAGCTAGCTGGACCAGCAAGCCGAGCTCTGTCTCCGCCATTCCTTTGAGTCCTATTTATACCCTCCAAACATCGCATGTCCTCCAGGTGCCTTGCCTCAGCACATGCTGACAAATGCAGCTCAACTATGCAATGTAAGTTGTGATACACACATATCTTTAGCAAAGAATCTTTCATTGCGTGTCTTTTCACTTGCTTGCTTTAGAAGAACATCCTCTCTCCTGCGTCTGCTTCAGCAAAATATTCCTTCACGAGTCTGCCTTAGCCTTTCACACCTGTGTCCACTTTAACGAAACGTTCCTTCACGTGTTTGCACCAGCAAACACCATCCAGCCAACTTTCCAAAGAACCCGTAAGTTTCCACTTCACCCACAGGCACACAGTAAATATATGTAAAAGGATTTCTAAAACTTTATTTTTCAAGATGTACTACACAAATCAAAAGTAGAAGAGATCGACACATCAGCTTCCCTGAACAGATGCCTGCGTTGCTGTATGAGGGCCAACATAAGCCAGTCTTAGCTGATTACAGACTAAACAACTTGTTACCGGCACAGATACAAAGCCCTATCTCTGTGGCTTATGATGATAATTTTTGAGAGTGGTAATTCAACTCGAGATAGCAGCATGATTGTGAAATGAAATGAAGCTATCGTCTCTGTTGGATATTTCACACACACACAAATTGTACTTTGAACTTGAACTCTTCTTATTCACACACTCAGACATAATTCTCTCAGGGTCCCCAACAGGATTCTATGCAGTCATCTGAAGGAGTCATAATAATACAGTAGCTTGTCCACTGCTTCTGTCAACTGGATGGAGACTCTGAGGCTAGGTCACGTTACAAGTTATTCCTCTCTGGGGCTGATATTATGACATCTACTTTGTTTGGGGCCAACAAGTTAAGCTGGGTTTTTAAATAGGCTAATTAAAAGAACAAATATTCATGGACTTACATTGTAATATATTTTCTATGAGGCCAGCAGGATGGATCAGTGGGTAAAGGCACTTGCCTCCAAGCCTGAGGATCTGAGTTCAAATCCCAGGATGTAACTGGTGGAAGGGGAGAGCTGACTTTTTCAGGTTGCCTTCTGGCCCCCACATAGACTCTAGGGCTCATGCATGACCGACCACATAGGTATATAGACATATACAAAATAAATAAACATAGTTGAATAGTTTTATAAAAAACATTCTCTAGAAATGTTTTAATTAGACTATTCTAAACATGTAGTCTCATTGACAGCTGTTCTAATAGTCACAATACATTACATGCCTCCAAGATCGGATATGGTTTTAGCCAATGAAGTACATATCTGTCTTATCTGTAGAACAACTGGAGTCCGGGCGGGGGCGAGGAGGGGACTTAGCAGCTTTCAACCACTTCTGCAGTTGCTTTAAAGCACTAAAACTAAGCCTAGCTCTTCAGATTTCCACTGCACTGCATTTTGACTCACATTATGTGGACCTTGTATAATTATAGCTGCAAAAGTGGTGTGTGAATAACGACTGTTGAAAAAGCCAGGGATCACAAGCAAATAAGATACACACACACACACACATACACACATACACATACACACATACACACACACATACACACACACATACACACACACATACACACACACATACACACACACACATACACACACATACACACACACATACATATACATACACACACATACACACACAGACACACACACAGACACACACACAGACACACACATACACACACACACATACACACACATACACATACACCCACACACACATACACACACACACACACACATACACACACATACACACACACATACACACACATACACACACATACACACACACATACACACACATACACACACACATACACACACATACACACACACATACACACACACACACACACACACACACACACACACACACAGTGGGCTGTTGTCAAGAATGTTTTCCTGGGCTGGAAAAATGGCTCAGCCATTAAAAAGCTAGGCTCACAACTAAAAATATAAGAAGGTTTTCTTTCCAATCAAACACATTCAGGAGATGCTTGTGGTACTAGAGACCCTACCCGTCCCGTGTTTAGTAGGTCTTCTAAACCTACCTCTCTTTCATTTCCCCCTCCTCTAGTCTCCCTTTGCAAACAGAAGTGGAGCAGGCCGTGTGGGGGCAGGGCGGGGAGATAATGGGGCTGAAACCAATGCTGGAGAATTTTAAAGTCAGACTGACTGAATGGGTTCCCTGGATGAGGCAGGGAGAAGCTGCTCGCTAATTTGAGAGTGTTCAATATTGAGGCCATTCTAACTCGTTTATCTTATAAAGCCGGGAGAATGACTTTTAGATGCTTTTCCTGGAGCACGGAATTGAATTCTCTAACTGAACTTGTAAAATTGTCTCAAAAAAAAAAAAAATGCTGGATGCTGGCTAGTTTTTCTTTTCCTTTCCTTTACTGTGGGTTAAACACGCAGAAACTTTGTTCCATTGAAGGTTTTTCTCTCGGTTATCATCATCCTCCACAATGCAAATGCGTCCACATTTGGGCACAATGACCCAAAAGAACCAAGACTATCTTGAGGAAAGCTATGGTCCAGCAGGCTTCGAAGCTCTGGAACACTCGGCACACACGGCACAACGTGCGACAGCAGGTGGCGCTCTCCACCAGCTCCAGCGCCGTCGCCTCAACTATACAGCTCAGCATCCTGCCCGGGATTGGGTGAAAACAGAGTCCCAATGTATGGGATGCCTAGGGTAGGAAGTTCCAAGCAGGGGAAGGACGGTCCTTACAGACTTGCATCGTGAGTTTGAAACGTTAAAAGAATTGAGACAGAAGCTCTAAGTTCCTGAACTAGAAATTCCAGGATGAACTTGGGCTATTTACTAAGAAGCAACCATAAGGCAGGCCACCGGCCATTCGCTTGCAGGTGTGTGTACACATGCGTGTGAAGGCGCGCTCATGGAAAGGAAAAGTGCTGGCTTTCTCTGTTATCCACAGCTAACAGCCTCTCGTGGAATCTGCCTGCGCAGCTTTCACCCAGGCTCTCCCACCTGCCTGTGGGCCTGCAGAGGCTCCCGGATACCCACCCATTCTTGCCTGTTTTCTGGCTCTCGTCTTACCATTTTGTTCTTCCATCTTGTTCCAGGTGTGTGTTCTTCCATCTTCCCTTTTTATTCTTTTCGACCAATAGAAAACTATTTTAATTTAACTTTATTTATTTAACCCCAGGGAGCCTCATGAGTTATTACAATCTACCGACCCCCAAAAGAAAAATGTTTTATTGGTTAACTCCCTTACAAAGCGATAGAGGGAAATGAACTTTAGGCATTGCTCTTTGTGTCAAAAATATTAAGAAATATATAGCATAGAGTTGTTAGTTGGGATTTTGGTTTGTTTTGTTGTTGTTGTTGTTGTCATTGTTGTTTTTCTGAATTTGTGTGTGTATGTGTGTGTGTTGGGGGAGGGGATCTCTGTGAACAGCCTAGCCTTGAACTCATTAAATGGGTGAGACTGGCTTTGAACTCCTAATCATCCCAATTTTGTCTCCTGAATGCTGAAAATGAAGGCCTACACCACCACATGAACTAATTGGGCTTTTGTTTTGTTTTGTTTTGTTTGTTTTATTTTTTAATTTTTTTGGTTGGTTGATTTGGTTGGGTTGGTTTTTACATTTCTTCCACATACACAGAATTACCCTCTCCAGCAAAACACCTTATATCAAACATGAGGTACCTTAAACATGAGGGACTCCCAGTAGACAACTGGAGTCTCAGTGATGATCCTCACTTACTCATTTCAAAATCATGTCTCTGATTTCTCTCAGATACTTAAAAAAATATCCCATGTGGACAGATGGGATACTCCCATCCCTAGCCGTGCACATGGGAGCTCACCTGCCTGCCTTTGAGTTTGTGAAATAGGACACCGCCTTCTTACCTTTAGAGACCAAACACGAAGCCCTCTTCTCTTTGTAGCCTCTAGAGGGCAGTGTTCCCCTTTCATTCATTCCAGGTGAGGGAGGTCTAAAGCAGTTGCTTGGGGTCTTGTTTAAACAGCAGCAGGACAGGAATGGCGGAGCATCTGTTTAGAGCGCCCGAAAGATGCTTACATGTTTATACTGTATCATAGTTTCCCTGGATTGCTCAGAAGATGAAAACTCTGCAATGCAAAACTGAGTCAAAGCCTCCTACAAAGAAAACTGGTAGTGGTCTGAAGTATGTGTGTGAAGTAGGAGGTGGTGGGGGAGGGATTCCACTCTCCTGGCTCAGCACTGGCTCGAGATGATGTGAAACAAAAAGAAATGTAGCCTGGACTCTGAAGGATACATAGGAGAGCTTTGGGCTGACAAGAGGAGAGGGAAAAATCTACACGTGGATAGAGGAGGGGCCATGCCAGCCACCAGAGGGAAGCTTAGAGACAGAAGCCGCTGGCAGAGTGATTTGGCCTTGCAGGGTCAGCGCGTTCACGTGGGAGACACTGTGGAGGGTGCCTTCGCTAACTGATATCCTTGCGGAAGGAAGCAAAGGCATGATGCCTGCTTTACTGACTTTCTCCCAGATGTCTATGTCCGGAGGAAACTGTACACCGCCACTCCCCTGTAGTTGTTCCTGATTCTTGGAGTGCTAAGGATGACATTTTGATTGGAGTCTAAAAGGGGAATTTAAGATCAATACAGTAAGTATACACCCACCGCCCTGAGGGGGAGGAAGTGTCTCATGCTTCAGTGGTTAAGAGCACTTGCTGCTCTTGCAGATGACCAGAGTTATATTCCCAGCACCCACATCAGGCAATTCACAATCGCCTGTAATTCCAAGCCCTAGTCATTCGACTTTCTCTTCTGGCCTCTCTGGGTACCTGCGCACGTGTTCCTGTACACACACACACACACACACACACACACACCAAAATAAACCTTTAAGGGTTAAAAAACTAAGTGTTTTGTGTCTTATAAGTAATTATGTTCCTGCTGTGGTGAGAAACCCCACGTGCAGTGACTGTCAGGACAGCTCCCACTGATGGCAGCCTTTGGTGGATTACATCAGAACTCGGATTATCTTTGGTCACAATTAATATGTGTAAAACACCAATACAAAGTTGCAAGTTTTAGGAGGTCCTCATGGGAAACATGTTACCATAAACGTGTGCTTTAGATCCTCTGGACATAGGAGCTAGTTTCTGGTTCATCTCTGAAATGAATGCTTGCATGTGGGGTTCATTTCCAATTTAATAGAAAAATTAAGATTTTTTTGTTGTTGTTGTTTTGGAATTACAAAAGGTTCTTCTCTGTGTGACAAGGTGATCTATAATTACTTTCTTCAGCTCCATAAAAGCTAGGACAACAGGTCACAGCGTCTGCATTCTCCTTGGTCATAGTCTTGTTTCCTCCATACTTCATGTAAAAGAGTTTCTGTCAAAATCCAGGGTAACATACCATTCCCCCAGCTTCTCTCTTTTAAGTGGATGCCGGCACTTCCATTAAAAGACAAAAAAAATCTTAAAGTTAAGGTAAAACGTGTTATTCATTTGTCCTTAAAGAGTCACACTAGGAGCTGATCCTAATTACCTATGTAAATGTAGTGCTACAATCAGTAGCAAAAGCTATTTATTTTTATTGTGTTTATGCATGTGTGTAGGCATGTGTGTGTGTGTGTGTGTGTTTGTACACGCATACTACAGTGTGTGGTGGGCCCCAGTGTTGGTCTGCATTTCCTCCCTCCTTTGAGATAGCCTCGTTTTGCATCAGCACCAGCGAGCTGGCCTGTTTCCCCTCCCATCTCTGCAGGGCTCATGCACATCGGAGATTACAGACACATATGCCACATTGTCTGGTATTTCTGTGGGTTTTGATGGATTCAAGTCAGATCTCATGCTTGCCCAGGAGACATTTTACCCACTGAGTCATTTACCAGCCCAGAGAAGAGCTGAGAGAAGAGTGACAAAAGACGTTAAAACAAAAACAAACAAACAAAAGAAACAAAACAAAACTCTTTCTGGTTTCTAGCATGACTACCCTTATGGAAAACTCTGCGCACATAGGAGAAGCACACGTGAAGCCATTCTGAATGAGAAACTCTAAACATGAACATCTTACCATGGATGTGTAGTAAGAGTACAGACTTTTATTTAAAAAAAAAAAAAAAAAACTGAAGGGAAAACTTACCAAGTTCAATCTGCATTCTGCATTTGTGTTTAATTCACAGGAGAGATTGGATTTTTATTACTGTCTGTCAACCCCTCATTTTCTGCTGTCACCTTGGCTCCAGACACCATCTCCTTTTTCCCATGTTCCCTCCCAGAATTCAGAAACAAGCTTAGCAGTACTTTGGTCAGAAACCAAAGGTATCTGAATGGTCATTTTGAAAACATTCAATATGGCTGTAGGAAAGCCACTGTCTTCATCAAGGCAACAAAAGAGAATGGAGAACTGGCTCGGCAGGGAAAGGCAGACACCAGGTGGCTCTCCTGATCACCTGAGCTCACTCCTTCTCCAGAAGGCTGTTCAGAGAGCAGAGTCAAATAAAGAAAGCCAGTGTGCCTGCCTTTTTCCCTGACAAGGGAAAACTCAATCAATCTTGATCAAGATCTGTAATCGTTCATGCTAATGTAGGAATGCCTGATTGTGGGATTTGCATAACATCCAATGACTGGGTTTCTGAGATGAGAATTTCAGAAATCAGCAAGTAAGTTTTTCATGAATGTATGCATAAGTTTTGAGCACAGAACAATGGTTCCCTCACAGAGGAATAATTGAGAATCTGGAAAAAAGGAAGACAGACGTGCAACTAAGACAACACCTAGCTAGGGTCCCAGCAGCCTCTCTTTAGGCAGACAGACAGACTTCCTCCTCACCCAGACTCCCAGTGAATGGTCTGCCCTTAGAGGAGCAGGTTGCCTTGCTGAGGACATCCAGACTCTACCAGGTGTGTCCAACTCATAGCTCACAACCCGTGGGCCACGTGTGCTCTGGGATAATTATGATTATGACCCAACAAAACCCATAAGCTTACTTAACACTGTAAAGGGATATTTTTTTGTGTGAATAATGTTTGGAACTTGGCTATGCAGTTCCATAGCATAAACCTTATAGATGACAGCATGATGTCCCAATGTCAAAAGGTGGGACATGACCACAAGTGACTGGCGGTGTTTGAATGGTCCCGCTTCATTCCTCCCTTTTCTACACTTTTGGGAATGAGCCATGCTCCTTTGGCTTTGATACCTTCAATGTGGCCTTTGACCCAACTGAAAAACCAGGAACTCAAAAAGGTGTCTTGGGCCATTCATTATTATTTAAAGCAAAATCTAGATGTGTTATAATGAAAACTAATGTTAGCCATCGTAAGAATTCTCCGTTCTATTATGAAAATTCTCTACTATTCAAACTTTACAAAGTGTGGGGCCACCAGCTAACACAGAAGGCAACACTAAAGAGTATTTAAGGTTCAGGTGAGCATTTAGTAGATGGTCCCCCCCTTAATCTAGTGCTTGCTCAGTTCATTTGATCTTCAGTTCTCTGTCTTGAATTATAAGACAACCTAGGACCAGTAATTATAATTTACTAGTTTTCATTTTAACCCTAGGAAGTAGAGACAGGAGTTCAGGGATGACTTGACCACCTAAGCAGTGACTTCAAAGACAGACTTATTTATAAGAAACCCCCCTCTCCAGATGAAGCAGATTTTAAAATGCACAAAATAAAATTTTTAGTTGTCCATTATAATATTTTGTTTAGGTTTATGTTAATAAAGAAGTGTTCCTGTTTCTCCCATTAAAGTGTGTTCAATAACATTACTTTATACTAGTATTCTTAAACAAGACACATTCATTTCAAGAAGTGATAATATCTTATCTATCCTGGTTGTTTTTCCCAGCATTATAGGCAAAGCCAATGACCTTGACTTGCAATGGTTTTAAATAAGAGCGTCCTGAACATTTTATATGGGGTGGCAATCCTGACACTGTGAGTTAGGATAGATAAACAAAGCACTCTTTATTTAAGGAGGGAGCTCAGTAAGATAACATGTCCAGGCTCTCGTTTTTGTCTTCTATATGGTGGTTAGTGAAGAAATCAGCTAATTTAAATAGAGTTGTGGGAGCCTTTCTGGCACTAAAATTGCATGCCATCGTATTGGTATACACTATGACAGCCACCTCTAAGTTCTCCAGTGGTGTAGGCTGATACAGTGCTTTCTAAGCTCCTCAAGGATATCCAGGAAACCTTTGAGATGGATGTGTTTCTCGGTGTATTTCAGGCTGTAATCTTTCACAAAGAAAATGACTGTTTCATTATACATTATTGTACCCAAAAGTCAAGTGAATTAAGCTTCTAAATTTATCTCGGTCACACGCAAATATAACTAAGTTATTCCCTGAATGATGAAACCCTCTCTTCAGTGACTGAAATATTTAATCATTTTCTTCCATTTTTGTCTTTCAAAATGAATTATCATCCTAAATATATTAATCAGCTTTCTGTTACTATAAGGAAATATGGGGGATATGTAACTTACAAAGAGAAAAGGCTTATTTTAGCTCATTGATCTAATCTAAGGTCAAAAACGCTCATTGCTCTAGGCATCTAGTGGAGACCAGGGCAGTAATGGCAAATAAACAGCAGATACAATTATTCATTTTGTGGATAGGAAGAATGACCGAAGACTTGGTTAGCCTGGGTACCAGATTCCCTTCCCAGTTTCCTACAGACCTCCCGCAAGTTTCGGCTTCCTAAAGGTTTTACCAACTGACCTACGCATGGTATATACAAGCTGGGGATTCATGTGAAAGTCATGAAGTCCAAAACATAACCCAAAAATCATGAGGTGATCCTCTGTAACCCCAGGGGCTCAGTCTGATGTTAGTGAAATAGTGCCAAAGAATGCAGAGTCTGTTCAAGGAGTCATTAGGAAAGAAACAAAAAGACAACATGGGAACCAAAAGGATGGACCATAGACAAGACCATAGCACCTTATAGAAACAGCTATAGAAAACGTTCAACCAGCCAACTTTCTGACAAGCTCCCCATCACTTATGACATCTGGAGCTTTCATGAAATTTCCCAATTTTAAGTAGTCAACCATAAACATGTGTGCATATTGTACTCTGTGGATTATATAGATAGGTAGTAGGTAGGTATATAGATAGCTTTAGCTATTATAATTAATAATAATAATTAGTAATTATTATTATTATTGAAGAGGTCATACATTTGAGAGGGAATGAGATCACATGGGAAGAGTTGGAAGGAAAAAGAGAAGTGGAAGTGATGTAAATACAATATACTCATGGATGAAATTCTCAAAAAAATTAAATTTTAATTTAAAAAAAACAAAAGTATTTAAAATTCAAAAGACAGTGAAATTTAAAGAGAAAGCCAAGCATTATTACCAGATTTAGATCTTACACTGAATTTGAAATTACTGTATGGGAAATGTCACTGTTATAGTCAGTATGTTACACACTAATACAAGAATTACATAGCATCAAAAGAACACATGGGTGTGTCTCAGAGATGGAAACTCATAACCAGATAATGAGGAAATTCAAGAATTCACGGCCATATTTAAAGTGCTAGGCATGGTGGAACACTACTGTGATCGCAGCACCTGAGAGGCTAAGGCAGGAGGATCCCTGTTTTGAGATAAACTTGACCTGCATAGTGAGATGCCCAAACAAAACAAATAATAAAACAAGCGATGAGAACAGAAATTCAGGGTGTCTATAATGGTGCATCACTAGACTAGAGACAATCAAAGCAAGAGTTAGGGAGTCTAATGACGTGTCAGTAGGAAAACCTCCACAATGAGAAGGAAAAAGGAAGACCAGCAAGATGACTCCGAGGTGATGCCATTTGCTTCCGAGCCTGACACACAGAGTTCCATTCCTGAAACTCTCCACACAGAATTGAGAAGACTCCCATAGGCTGTCCTCTGACCTCCACATGGATGCTGTAGCTCTCTGTGTCAAGCCATGGTTCTGAACTTCTGCAGTTGTAGGCAGTCACACTGTCAGGACAGCATGCTACAACCAGGGCTGAGCGCTCCAGAAGAATTCTGGAGCTCCCCTCCTGTTCTCCTTCCTCTTTCTTTGTTATTGATGCTAGTGTTTTTCTTCTCAGAGAAGACCTTCTCCTCAGCTATCGCCCATGGCACCCCTATACTATTCTGGTAGTTTCTACATAGGTGCATCTGCAATATTCTCTCACCAACCTAACAGTTTTTAATTTGTAATGAGTTAATTAATGAAGCACATGAGGCAAACGTGAATAGACTGCACAGGAGAAACCAGCGAGTGTCAGTGATGTCAGTGTCATCTTCTAGGAATTGATAAGCAAAGCGGGTAGAAAATAAATTAACATGAACAGCACCTAGGGGATGAAAGACACGCATTGTATGCTTATTAACAGCGGAATGCCTGTACCCATCAAATTCATGAAGACTCACCAAGTGAGGGTCGAAAGTATGAAATATACATAATACTACCAGGCTGGGCATGCCTTTAATCTCAGCACTTGGGAGGCAGAGGCAGGTGGATTTCTGAGTTCGAGGCCAGCCTGGTCTACAGAGTGAGTTCCAGGACAGCTGGGGCTACACAGAAAACCCTGTCTTAAAAGACAAAACAACAAAAAGCAAAACCAAAAACAACACCATAATACTAACAGAAAAATATATGTAATAAATTCAGAAAATATAGATATGATCTTTGGGGAAAACTACAACATCTCGATAAATCAAAGAAACCCTGAATATGTTCCAGGATTGAGAATCAGAAACCTCAGTAAAGATGTCAAAGCTTGCCAACTAAGTGTAGAGTCAAAGTGATCCCAATAAAGTTCCACTTCACTGTGTCATAAATGCGAACAAATCAATCCATTAGTGTATGCAAAAGGGTCAAGGATCCAGACAAAATGCCAACAAAATTATTTAGTTCCCAACTCTTCATTTTTGATATTTATACTCTAACATGCCTCAGAGAGGTATTTGGGAGGTGCTACCTACTAACAAATAGCCCGCTTACATTCACATCCTGCTTTCTGATCTGATCCTCCTACCTGAGGTGGGTGAGTACCAAAAAAGAAAAGAAAAGAAAAGAAAAAAAGCGGCCAATTTTAAAACCAGAACAGGTAATACATATTCTCTGAGCCTAGAGGAACTTAGAATCAACTTATTTCCCCCACACAATGTGTACACCTGGGTTCAAATTCTAACACCACCACACAAATTCTAGGACCAAGGACAGGTGACTCTATGCCAGTTCCTCGTGTTTCTCGTTTGTAAAATGAATTCACAGTGGTAGCATTGAGCTGCTGCCAATCTGATGTCAGAACCTTGAGGCGAAAGGCTATATTCAGAGAACATTGCCACCATGTTTCCACTCTCTATGGTTAATTTCAGTATTTCATGATTGGAGCTGGACAGGTCTTGATTTTTGCATTCTCTTCAGCCCTATACTACAGTCTAACCTTGAGTGTGAAAGGTTTCAGTGTGCGTTTAGTCCACTGCCTGGCATCTGCAACTAATTTTCCTCAATTATTATTTGAGAGAAAAGGTTTCAGCTTAATCATCTCTATTTCCCGAAGATGTCTCTGTGCAGAGAGTGAAATTGAAATAAAAATAAATAAATAAAACCCTAAATAAATGAACACTTCCCAGGTTAATGCCCGAACGGTTTCTGAAAGTGTCCTCCTAAGTGGAAGCTTCTGGAAGGGTGTTAAGGCGTCCCTCTCCACATGGTGAGCCACACTCTCTGATGAAAACTCTCCTCTGTTCTTTCCAAAGTCAGAAAGAATATGTCAAGGCATTTTCTAAGAGGAAATTTTCTTTGCATAAACAAGTGGCTTGAAGTCTGCTCTCAAAGGTACATGAGTTTGTCAGAGTGCATGCACGAGTGGCCCTGGCTTTCTGTTTCTTGGCTTCATATAAAGTTCTAAAATTTAGATTTGCTTTGTGCCAGGGCTGGAGACTATATTGGCCAGAACAGTGTTTCTAAGGCTTGGCACCTACTGCTTCTTGGAAGCAGATGAGACTTTTTTGTGGGGTGCCATCCTGTGTGGAGTGGGAGTTGGGCAGTATCCGGGCATCCCACCCACCACATCAGCACCCTCTTCCCACACCATCTCCTGAAATAGGACTCTCCTAGCTCTTAACACCAATAGAGGAAAAAGAGAAAACAAACTACCTAGCCAACAGAAAAACAAACAACAAAATTGCAGGCATCAGTGAACCCCTCTCAATAAAAATCTTAATGTGCATGACCCCAGCTCATCAGAGGAGAGATGTCGAGTAGCAAGACCCAATGCTGGGAAACACCTCCAACTAGAAAAGGCATTTAAATGGCAGATCCAAAAGGATGGGGTCAGTGAAGCAACAAAAGCTGAGATCAAGCTGGCATAGCTATGTAGCTGGATAGTCTAGGTGCCACACCCTGCATAGCTATGCAGCTTGATAGTCTAGGTGCCACACCCTGCATAACTATGCAGCTTGATAGTCTAGGCACCAAGCCCTGCATAGCTATGCAGCTTGATAGTCTAGGTGCCAAACCCTGCTTGGTCAGAAGAGATAGAAGGTCATTGTGCCAATAAAGAGAACAAATGCTTTACGAAGAAGGTATGCATGTATACAACCATTTATATTTATTTTCTTAATTATACATTCTCTCTACTAAGTGCTTGATCCTTATAGCTTATATTATTTAGTGTTTATTTTCTGTTTTTATACCATGACCTCTCTTTCTGTTAATATTTACTTTCTAAAGATTTGAAAGGAACTATTCCTATCTGTAGTGAAAACATGATTAAATTTTGTAAAACTTATTTATTGTCCTTATAGTCTTTTAATCAGCAATCACACAAAAATTCATCTTTATCTAAAGATGAAGTCTCTCTTCTGCACACACACACACACACACATACACACACACACACAAAACTAAAAAGATTACATTTTCACCATTATCTGAAGCTGTATCTTTTTTAAAGAAATTAAACTTCTCTGTTTCATGTGTGTGAGTGTTTTGCTTGCATGTATGTGTACAACACATGTGCACTGAGTACCACCAAGGTCAGAAGATAATGTTGGATGCCCCGCAAGTGGAGTTACAGGTGGTTGTGGGTGTGAGAATTGAACCTGGGTCCTCTGAAAGAGCAGCCAGTGCCCTTATCACTGAGCCACCTCTCCATCTCCATGGACTGCATCTTTTAAACCTGATTTCGATATTTACTAGTGATTCTTTTTTTTTTTTTTTTTTGGTCATGGATTTCCTAATCTTCTTGTTTTTTAAATCTCTATTGTGTTCAAAACTATAGAGTATTCCAGTCGATCGTCATAACTCATCTATATCCCCTTTTGCCTTAACACCTGAAAGATCATTGGACTGATTTTAAGATCATGAAACCCAAACATCCTTAAGAACTCCACTGTTTTCCTACATCTTCAAAATTAGCATTACTTGGCCCTACCAAAAGTCTTACTGCCTTTTCAAGGCTTTTTGGATGTCTGAATGAATATGGTATGATTCCATTTTAACTATGATCTGAGCATTTGACAACTAATTCTAGATGTGAAGCTTCCTCTCAGTGGCTTGCAGAGTGCTTGGTGCACCCTCCAGGCTCAGCATGTCTTGCCTCCATTGAAAACCTTTTCAGCTCTGTTTTTGAATCATCCCATTCAAGGGTCTTACACAACAACTTCAGCTATCAATAGACTAGATTTCTATTTTCCATCTGCAGCTTTTATGCCCTGTCATGAGTCACTCAGTCCTTTTGTTTTTATATTTTCCAACAATCTCCCAAATTTGAACCTAAACACCTTTACTCATTTTCTTAGTCAAGGCTAATTTATTTTTTCCACCACATTGAAATCCAGTTTAGAAATGAGCAGTTTCATCTGGGATTTTAAATATTTTCCTTTTCATCTTTTAGCTCCCTTTACATTTCAAGGCCATTCTTTCCTGGTGGAAAATGTCATGCTTGCTACCTATTGAGAATAATGATAAATTATTGTTAGAATTGTATTGGCAGAGAAAATTGACAGCACAGTGTAAAATGCAGGTGTGTGATCATCCACAGGTTTCCATTAGCAATCAGAAACACTGTGTAAGGGGACTTGCTTGGAGCAACCCAGTTTGTAGAAGGGAAATTAAGATAGTTGATTGAATATTTGATCAAAAGTTTGAGGGTGATTTCATCCTAGTAATACTGGCTTTTCCAAGTTTAAGCTTTATCCAGGTTTTAAGATTAATCCCTGACAAAGCTTTCACTTATACAGCTCAGGTTCTCTCCAAACTCTCAATTCTCCTGCCTCATCACCCAAAGTGCTGGGATGACACATCTGTTCTACCACACCCAACTATAAGTTAAAAGTTAAAATGATTAAAAGTTAATCATTTTAGCAGACAGGTCTGTCGTGAGAATCATGAGATATATCACTGCTCCACAGTATTAATTAAAGATATGTGGAATGTCTTAAGTCAGTATTTAAATGTAGATGGAATTTATTAATAGTACTATTTTCAATATAAAAAAAAGTCATGGTAGGGCTGGAGAGATAGACGTTTCTGTGGTTAAGAGCCCTTGAAACCCAGGTTCAGTTTTTAGTATCCATATTAAATAGCTTAAAACTGCTTGTAACTCTAATTTCAGGGAATCCAATGCATGCCCTTTTCTGGCCTACTGAGACTCCTGCATGAACACAATGTATTTAAACTCTCACAGGCACACACACACACACACACACACACAAACAAACAATATTAATAACAAATAAATGATCCATTTTTTTAAAGAAATAAAGTCATGCTATAACTTTGGCTTAATTCATTCTGGGTTCAGACTGTAGCCACAATACATAATTCACAAACCGCTGTTTTTCTTGGATTGAAGGTTTCTCATCTCTTTGGATTATTTCTCTGACTTCAAGAACCAATGCAAATGGAGAACCCATAACCCTCTAATGTGCATTAGTTCCAGAATCTCTCTTATCTGTAGCATATCTCTTGAGAGCATTCTGTTTCAACATGAAGGTCTGAATTCATCCAGCCATGGGCCTTATATCTTTAGATTATTGCACAGGAGATAACCAACTAGCTGGAAAGAAACTAGAGAGAGATTGGAGAAGCTTGTCATAGCAAAGGATCAATGCAGTGGGGGAGGCGGCTTTTGATTTTTTTTTTTTTTTTTTTTTTTTTTTTTTTTTTTTTTTTTTGATTCATGGCAATCAACAAAGACTCTTGAACTAAGCTCTGGAGAGCATCCCGCTAGTCCTTTTAGCTTGGCTCTTATCGTGTACTTCCTTCTTTCCCAATATAGAATCTGAAACAGAACCTTGCTAAATCAGCTTGGAATAAACCCATGGCCACACCCATGGCCACACCCATGGCCACACCCATGGCCACACCCATGGCCACACCCATGGCCACACCCATGGCCACACCCATGGCCGCACCCATGGCCACACCCATGGCCACACCCATGGCCACACCCATGGCACCTGATCACCTCTAATGCCTTGTCACTATGTCATGCTGCTAGCAGTAATCATAACGAATAGGCTTACAGAGCAAATCTTCCACCCTTGATGCTGTGCTTTATTCATCTTCAAGCTACAGAGACCCACACTGCTCTTGATTACAAATTCCCTACCTGCTCCTGAGAATCAACATCCTCTCCCTCACTGTGAGACGCCATTGTAATGGACTTACCTACACAAATCTTCTGGCAACCCCCCACCAGCTACTCTCTACTATTCATGTTTACCCCATTTCCGTGTCCCGAGAAGCTCCTTGGCCTTTTACTGTTTTGAGTTTTGTCAACGAGAGAGAAGCACAGATAGAATGTTCAAGGGAGAAAGGGATGAGGCCACAGTGTCTGTCACCCTGCTCCTTCATCTGTCAGGTAGCTGCCTCTCATATTCAGAGAATGCAACCCCATGAGCTCTGTCTCCTTTATTCTAGTTCCAGGACCCCCTCTTTAAAGCGTCCTGGCTTCTAGAATGCTAAAATCTACCACCATATTTCCTTCCTCCATGTTTACACCTTTGAAAATGCTTCTAGTATTAGGGGATTAAATTACCTAAGTGTCGGGGTCTGATTGTTCAAGCAGCATGTGTATGGTAGAGGATTGCAAAATCGATCATCAATAGGAGGAGAGGACCTCGGCCCTGTGAAGATTCTGTGCCCCAGTGTAGGGGAATGCCAGGGCCAGAAAGTGGGAGAGGGCGGGGTGGCAGGCATGGGGAGGGGGGAGACAACAGGGGTTTGTTTTTGTTTGTTTTTTTGTTTTTTGGAGGGGAAACTGGGAAAGGAGAAATTCGCATGTAAATAAAGAAAATACCTAAAATAAAAATAAAAAAAAATTACCTAAGTGTCTTTGAAGTGTCTTCCAGCATCAGAAGCCCGTTTACATCACCTCATCTAACCCTTCCTACAACATAGGGCCCCTCTTGCATAACAGGTTCCTTCAGGAGTCCGGAGGCTTACCAGACTCAGGAATTAAACAAATTGCACAGGTCTGGAAAGGCTGAAACTTAACAAGAATCAAGAAGGTCTCTCTGTCCAAGGTAAGGAAGCAGCGAAACTCTGGAGGAGACAGAGAGGCTGACCAGCCAGTCCCCCAGGAGCGGTACTCCAATCTGTGGAGCTGTCTGAACTCCAGGCATGCAGCTTTTGAAAGTCAGCACCCATGTTGGGGTGCTCTTAGGTGATGCAGATACTTTTGGGCCCCCCTTTTGTAAGAACCCTCACCCATACTTCTCTTAGTAACCCCAACAAACTCTGGTTCACCACATAGAACTTTGGTGCAGTTCGCACTCTGGTCCATCATGGATTCCCTATCTGGCATGAGTAGATGTGCATGTCTCTTGTCTCCCCAGGAAAAGTCTCACACAATAAGTTCAAGATCTTGAAGTAGTATTTGCATGTGTCAGCCTATGACAGGCCCCCACCAGAAATACAAGCATCATTATAGCTGTGATATGTGAAATGGCAATCTTTTTACATGGGAGCTTTGATAATCTTCAAAATGGCTATCTTGAATAAATTATTTTATGTTGATCTTAGAAGGGAGAACCTGGCTCAAAAGGTTACTCACTTTCATTACATATAAGGTAAGTGAAAAGGTGCAGAGCTTTTCATTTCAGGCTCAGGGCTCCAATCCCTGCATTGTACATTGAAGGTGCCATTATAAAAAAGAACACATTGAAAATGTCTTATTCGAATGCAACGTACTTGGCTTGCAAGTACCACTTATTTATGCATCAAGAATAGAGCAAATCTCATGTAACTTTATCTGTTTTTCTCAGCACATTTCTCAGCACGTTTTTTACCAAGGGACAGCCGACACCTCCCTTTTGCTCTCAAAGTGTATGGATTATTTTACTTCAACTAATTTCAGACTGCTAATATTTTTGCTTTATTTGTGATGCACACACACACACACACACGCACACACACACGTGCTCACACATGCAAATGGCTCCATGTAATATGCTTACTACACAAGCAAGAGAACCTGAATTCTATTCCAGACATGGTACCTGCTTGCAACCCTGATATTCAGAAGGAGACAAGGGCTCCTCTGGGGGCAGCTGGGTAGCTAGACTTGAAGAATCAGTGAGCTCTGAGTTAAGCAAGAGGCCCTGGCTCAGTAAAATAAAGTGGAACTTGATCAAGGAAGACAGCTACCATCAACTTCTGGCCTACCAATACAACCTCTGCATGCTTGTACTCTTGCATAATATTTTTGGCATGTTGGTTGACATGATGAATACAGATGCAGTATACACATTGCATACTATGATAATTTTTGTTGTACTGAATTTTATTTCACAACTTGATTCCTTTTGCTGTTGATGGGCTTAGGTGGTTTTAAGTTTGTGTGATTTTTTTTTTTAAAACTAAAATTCCTGTGAGCATTCTCATATGTGTGTCTTGGTAAATATAGGTGTGTGTGGTAACTGTTTTTCTTGTCACTATGACCACAATGCCCAAAGAGATGCCACTATGTAAAAAAAGGTTTATTTGGCTTAGCTTCTAGGAGATAGAGTCCATCATGGTGGAAAATCATAACTGCAGAAGCAGGAGACCTCTGGTCCCCTTGAGCCCACAGTCAGGAACAAGAGCATGTACAAGATGTGAGACAACCTGTGCCATCAAACCTCAAGGTCTACACCTACAGACACACTCCTTCAAGCTACCCCACCTCCTAAATGTTCCACAGTCCTCCCCAAAGGGCACTACCAGCTGGGAAGCAAGTGTTCAAACACCAGAGCTAGGGGACATGCCACTTTGAAAGCACAGCATGTATAAAGCAAACATGTTTCTCTGGTACCTATCTGTCAGTGGGATTGGTAAATGACCAAATACATTTTCATGTTAACACTGCCAAGCTAATTTGCATGGGACAAATATAAATTTATGAGTTACACAAATGCTTACTGTCCCACAGTGTCACCAATACTTGGAAGGTTTAGTTAGTGTTAATTTAAGATTATGGTGGGTGTATCCATAGCATTCCATGGTGATTCTAATTCTCATTTTCCTGACTACAACCAAGGCTGGGCACTTCTCACTGATCAGTAACTATTATGGGTGCAGTATAATATATATATGTATATATTATAAATATTATATTGGCTAAATATATATATATTATAAGTATTATGTATATATATATAGCCAATGCCTCCTCTTGGGGCAGGTATCATCTTTAAAAGTATCTCTGTAGTGCTGTGATGTTGAATTTATTGATTTCTATATACTGCTGATGCCTTTAGCATCCTGCCTTGAAATTTCTCAGTATTCCTCCATGAAGTGATTTCTTGCGGGCTGTTTGTAGGAGTTTTTTTTTTTTTTCTCAAGAGCCTTCTACCGCCTTACATTGATTTTTATGTGCACATGAAAATATGGAATCTAATATCTAAAACAAAGCAAATACCTGCTCTTCACACCAGAACAGTCAATGTATGTTTGGAGTGTCAACATTTAACTCATCTCCCAATCTGTGTCCCCTTCTGAATCCTGGAGTTTCTGTGTACTATGTTTAGTGCACTTCTCCGTGAATCCACTTCTTTCCTCTGGTTAGACACAAGATGGAGAATTTTAAGGGCGGAGGGAACAGGGGTTTGTTCTTGTTGTTGTTTTTTGATTTTTGTTTTTTGTTTTTTTGGAAGGGAAACTGGGAAAGGAGATATTGTATGACATGTAAATAAAGAAAATATCAAATAAAAAACCATCATGAATAATAAAAAAAAGATGGAGAATTTTCCCTGGGCTTGGAGTCTTCATTTCTAAAGGCTTCCATTCTAGTTAATCAGTCTTTTATTGTGGAGTTAGTTGCCAGTGGTGAGCCTCATGCTGGATGAGCAATCCTTAGATTGTCCACCCTTCTGTATGCCTTGGTTCAAGCTAGAAGTCCTTACTCTCTGATTCAATAGCTTAGAGAAGTCATTTCTTTACATTTCCTGGTCCTTCCTTCCTCCCTTCCTTCCTCCCTCCCTTCCTTCCTTCCTTCCTCCCTCCCTCCCTCCCTCCCTCCCTCTCTTCCTTCCTTCCTCCCTCCCTTCCTCCCTCTCTTCCTCCCTTCCTTCCTTTCTATCTTTCTTTCTGTCATATAAAGACCAATGTCAGTAATAGCCAGGGGGAAGAGCTATATAGGAGAAGGGTGTGACTTCCATGCCCTCCAGTAATACCATCTTCCCAGTCCACTACTCCACATGTTCACATGGAAACTCCCTAAACTCCATCCCTGTGGGAGTACACAGATACTTTATTACACAGACCTGTTGTTTAGAGCACCATCCACCAGCGATTACATCATCCTACATTCTGGGGATCAGGCCACATTCTGAGGGTCTGAAAGGTTTAATCACACTGTTCCTATGGCAACCAGCCTTCAGAAGATGTCTAAGGATACACAAGGGACCCCAGCAATCACCTCAGCTCTGGTTGACAGACATTTTAACAATCCCATAAGCCTCATTGTGTTCAGATTTAAACTGATGTGAAGTATGCAGGTAAGGGAATACACTCCAGCTGTGGAGTTTGAAGGTAAGCAATATAATTAGGATCAGGTGAGCCCTAAAAGTGGAATCTCCCATGGGTGAATTCTGTTGACACTATAAGGAGAGAGAGAGAGAGAGAGAGAGAGAGAGAGAGAGAGACAGACAGAGACAGAGACAGACAGAGACAGAGACAGACAGAGACAGAGACAGACAGAGAGACAGACAGACAGAGAGAGAGAGAGAGAGACAGAGAGAGAGAGAGAGAGAGAGAGAGAGAGAACACAAGGAACTATGTGCTATACTTGGATCTCTGTCACCATGAAGTCCATAAGCAGACATACTCATGCTTCCAGAATCATTACCTCAAATAACTGTCTTTCATTTATAAAGTAGCCTGCTTTGGGTATTTTATTAGAGTAAATAATAGATTTAAAAAGCATGAAAAGTTACATTTCAGAGAACCTAGAGATTGTATTATATATGTTCCAGGAAATGGGAATACAGAAGAAAATATGTATAGTTGGGGGTTTGGCTTAAGAATCTATTCAGCCCCTCAAAGCCCATGTTGCCTAAGTTCCTTATCTAGAAGGCACAAGTGTTGGCATAGCACCTACACATTCTCCTGCATGTTTTCAGTCATTCTTAGACCACCCGTGATACCTTACACAGGGCAAACTCTAGGCAAATAGTTATGTACTGTTGTTTAGGAAATAATAACAAGAAGAGATCTGTCCCTGTTCAGTGGAGACACAGATGCTGCACACATGACAACGTAGCACACAGCATTCAGGCGATTAACCCTGTGACTGCTGAGCCATTCTTGCTGACTGAGAAGTCAACTTTCTTTCTTCCTACCCATTCCCAAACTCTCGGTTTTCACGTTTTTCCTTCTCCATCTTTGAGAAGGTTTGCATGCGATACTTTACTAAATCTTTCTCTTTGACCAATTATTCCTAAGCATAGTTCCCATCTACTGACTATTTTCTAGTTATAATTTCTAGAAGGTATGTCTATCCAGTAGAAGCTATAATGTAATTAATGGTGTCGTGTGACTGCTAGCTTGCTGGTTCTACTAAACGTACTCTAATTATGCAAGGAGCTAACTTGAGGGTCTAAAATTATCCCAGAGTAACTTTTTAAAGTGCAATACATCAAATCCAAAAGAAGTTTGTCATACATGATTAATGTTCATCCCAAACTGATAAAAATGGACTGACCCAAAGAAGACAGCAGGTGCTCATTAGAAGTGTGAATTTTATTAATAATTAAATTCCACAGGCAGAAACCAGGCCCACACAGTCCAGATATGACTTTCTAGAAAGTTCCACAATAGGAAAGCAAACATCTGAGACCAGGAACTTTTTTTTCTGTCTTCCTAAGAAAAGTGGAGCCCCAAAGCTACAGCCGCTGCACCTCTTCCTTGTTGAACTGGCCCCTCTGCCCTTCATTAACAATATTAAGTAAAATTAAATGGAGATTATCATGAACAACAGGAGCATTTTTCTTCATGATCCTTATACTCAAGGGTTTCTAATATAAAATTATCTTACCGATGTTCCAGGTAAAATATCAAGTTGTTACTTAATAATTTTCAAGTGGGGAGGAATAGCCTCCTGTTCTGTGACAGACACATACCCCACCTGCCTTCACTCCTGCTGTGTTTCCTGCACCATCATTTCTTCAGACTGTTGTCTCTACCAGAGTTCAGAACTAAGTAGACTATGTAAGTAATTGTTTGCCTGTGTAAAACCTGTATACCCATTTAGATTCTGGGTGATGGATCTAGACTCCAGATGCCATCCCTATCCCATCACCCTCCCATCACCTATCTAATAGGAAGGTACTCACTATAGCTACCCACCTTCCACAGCCATGCCCTGAGCCGCTTTGACCTACACAGTGTCGAGTACATCACAAGTACCTGAAAGACCGAGTGGAAGTCTGGAGTCTAGAGATCTGCACACAGAACTAGTTGGAATAGCACCAGAATAGGATGGCTGCCTTTCTTTCCAAAAGTTACCATTTCAGGTTTCAAGTGTCAACTGTGACCCCATTGTACCCTGGGAACTCAGAGGTCTCTGTGACCCCACAGAAGAAGCATGTATCTGCCCCAGGGGTCTCTGGGGGAGCTGGGTAGAGCCTGCCTCTTCTTGCTGAGAGCCCTGGTTCAGCCTGAAGGGGCCGGATCAATCCCTCCTAATCAACAGGAGTGACTGTCAAGAGTCTGAGGCTACCAAATGATGAAGCAAGTCAGGAGGGATAAACTAATCACGAAGGACTCACCCTGTGCCTGGCGGGTGCTATTTATAGACACCCCACCAGACAGGAATATATTAGCATCATTCATCCAAACCTACCCTGCGATTCTCAGTCTTGATAGTGGCAAGTTCTTCTGTCACTGCTTCCATAATATTCTGGAATATTCTCTGCTTTATTTATTTCAGTTAAAATAGTGTCTCTTTCAGGAGGAGTGTTTTCTCACCTTCTTCCTGCTCCCTTAAAATCTCAATCTGGATTTCCATAGCAAGACATGGGGGAGGATAAAAACATAAGCAACACACCAGATGCTTTCGTGAAGTGGGTGGGTTTTCTTGCTTCTCTATGCTACCATCCAAATGGCTGTCATAACAATACAGTCCATTAAACAGACAAGAAATGGAGTCTTAAAGAGATTTAGACAGCAAAGGGAATGTGTGTGTGTAGTCATGTCTAGTGGTGGGATATACATGTGTGTGTGTGTGTGTGTGTGTAGTCATGTCTAGTGGTGGGATATATATATGTGTGTGTGTGTGTATGTATGTGTATGTATACATATATATGTATAGAGAGAGCACATATTATAGCTATATAGCATATATATGCTCACTCTTTCTTTGTTTCTCTCTCACCCACCCTCCCTCCTTCCATCCCTTTATCCATCCCCCCTGTGTAATATAAAAGTTGTAATGATATTTTGGATGTTTGCAAATGTGTATGTGCACACCTGTGTGCATATGTGCACAAGTTCTTGTGAAGGAGAGAAATCAATCTCCCATTTCATTTCTTAAGAGCTATCCATCTTAATTTATGTCTGAAGCAGGCCCTCTTACTTGGACTAGAGGCTTTCCACTTCGTCTAGGCTGTCTGGGCACTGAGCACCCGGAACTTTTATTCCTCTACCTCCCCAGCCCTGGAGAATACCACTGCATTTGACTTTTTACTTTGGTGTTGGGGGGGGCAAACTCAGGCCCTCTTGCTTCTGTGGTGAGCACTTTGCCATCTCAGGCATCTCGCATCTCTTTTATCTTTAACTATGAATCAGAATGAAGTAAATTCTCCTAAGCAAGGACCTGCAGCCTCTACTCACTTGTCCCTTCCTGGATACCAAACTGTGTGTGGACATGTGTGTGCTTGCACTTTTTTCTCTCTGTATTAAATCATCAAGACTGTGATACCCCAAATTTGAGTTCAGAACAGAGAAATTACCCAGAAGTTAAAAGAAATTGAAGAAGACCAGAGTTAAGTGCCTAGGGCCCAGTGTGGGGAGAGACTGGGTTTTCAACCTCCTGTAACTCCAGCATCGGGGGATCTGCTGCCCTCTTCTGGCCTCCCTAAGAAAACACACACACTTTTGGAGAATTTTTTTACATTTACAAATAATTATTATAATATCTTTGTCAAGTGTTTAAAATAGTTATTTCTTTGCTCAAAGCAGACGTCCTAGGAGTTTTGTCTGGGTTTCTTTAGTCATTGGGCTTTCTATGTGTGTTCTTCAGTTGCTTTTTCTACTAAAGGTCCTAAATTGGAGAAAATCAAATGCTTATTTACCGTCATCTGATTCAGGCTCAGCTCCACATTTGATCTTGTTCCTTAAGAGGATTAGCAACTGCATTTCTGTTTGCATAAATTTCCAATTACATCAAAAACTGTGAAAATTCTTTTTGTACCCAAAGATATCTTTCACCTTAGGCAAATAAAAGGCTGTATCGGAGCCTTGCTGTGTGTGTGTGTATGTGTGTGTGTGTGTGTGTGTGTGTGTGTGTGTGTGTGTTTACTAGCTACACAGCATTTCTAAACTATTATTCTTCTGAACATATTCATCTCGGACACATCTCAGGAAAGGGAGGAACTTTCCACCTCCGCTGACAACGTAGTGAGATGTCACTGAAGATATAAAAAGTCTTTATGGAACGGCTTTCTAGAGATAGGCAGATGCGGTGCTTGGGCTTCTTGTAGCGCTTCCCCAAGCCACTCGAATCACAAAGCCTCCCCACTCTCTCTTAGGTGTGGCCTCATCCCCTTTGTGGTTGGTCTGATAAATTCTGCACATCCTTCACTTACAGCAGCAAAAGTATAGGAAGCCACAGGAAATTTCATTTATATAAGCCCAGGATTTTGAAATGCAGAAGCTATGTATGACCTTCCCTTACAGAGGTTAAGATCCCCTGGAAGGTCAACCTTAAAAGATGGATCAAGCCGGGTGGTGGTGGCACACACCTTTAATCCCAGCACTTGGGAGGCAGAGGCAGGTGGATTTCTGAGTTCGAGGCCAGCCTGGTCTACTGAGTGAGTTCCAGGACAGCCAGGACAACACAGAGAAACCCTGTCTCGAAAAACCAAAAAAAAAAAAAAAAAAAAAAAGATGGATCAAGGTTCCAGTGCATAGGCTTGGTGTGTTGACACATGTCTGGAATCCCAGCACTTGGGGGATAGAGGCAGGAGGATCAAGGGTTTAAGGCCAGTCTTGGCTATAGACAGCCTTATTTCTGAAAGCCAAATTATATTTCTTTAAAAAAAGACAAAAAACCAAAAACAACAACAACCAAAAAAACAAGGTAGGAAAATGAAAAGGCTGGTTCATATATGTAAAGACATGGATTTCTGCAGAATTTTTTTCTGTAGAACAAGAATGCCAAAATGTGATGGTTGAGTCTCCTCACATTATAATTTTCTGCAGTTGTCTAGAGTCTGAATGTGGCAACTGGTGATGCTCAGACAACAAATTGCTAGGTGACCTGTCACTGTGGGTTCCCAGGCCATTTCTATAAGCTCCCTCCCTTTCTTCAGTTTTCTCTATTATTCCTTTTAGAAGCGTGACCCCCATATCCAAAGCCACCCCTGCATCTCAGAAACACTTTCCCCCAGAGCTTCTGCTGCTCTCTTTGCTCCATCTTTACTCCAGTCATGTGCTCAGAATGGCTTAGGACAGAGCTTGGAGCAAGAGAAAGCACGTGATTGTCAGTCTTTGGATAAGGTATCAGAGATACAGACACTGTCAAGAAGGCAATGAGATGGTTTCTACTCAGGGACAACTTCCACAATTTCAAACCAGAATAGGAAAGTGTGACTTTTGCTCTGGTTCCTTCTTTCCCTCCCACCCTCCCTCCCTCTCTCCTTCCCTCCCTCCCTCTTTCCCTCCCTCCCTCCCTCCCTCTCTACCTCCCTCCCTCCCTTCCTCCCTCCTTCCCCTTCTTTCCTTCCCTGTCTTCCTCCCTTTCCCCCTCCCTGTCTTCTTCCCTCTCTCCCCCTCTCCCTCCTCTCTCTCCCTCTCCCACTCCCTTTCTCACTCCCTGTATATGTCTTATCTGTGAATGCATCAACTCTGATTAGCTTCCTTTATCATTCTTCACCTTATTCCTTGAGACAGAGTCTCTCACTCAACATGAAGGTTGTCATTTTGGCATGACTGGCTGGCTGGCGAGCTCCAGGAAATGGTCTGCCTATCTCTCTGCACTCATAGTGCTGGAGTTAGAGTCATGTACCACTGCACTGCACCATCAGTGACTCTCAGGATTCTGACTAAGGTCCTTATGTTTGCCCAACAAGGTGTTTGTTCTTGTGATCTTGCTGTACAGCCAAGCCGACCTTTGAACTACTGAGTTGTGTAGTAAAAGACAATGCCAACATAGAATTGACTCTTGATAGGAATTTTAACATGCTTGGACATACAATGATTCTTTTTGGAATATGGGGTTGACAGACATTTAGTCATCCCTCTACATACAAGACAGATTGAGTGAGCTGTATGTAGAATCTCAGAGAGTCATCAGCCTACAAGGTCTCATTTCTGTAAAAAGCTTAGAGTATTTAAGGAAGTAGTTCTCTCAAGACCAAGACAACAACAAATGCAAGTAGGTGAGAATATTGAAATTCTATCCATTACTAATAAAATAATTTAAGGATGAGATAATATCATATAACAAGAGCAAATAAAAATTTGAACATGGAACAATTTGAACTTCAAATCTGGTTGTAGCCTGTGGAACAGGCGAGTTAGGAACCCGTTGGCACAAAGCTGTCTGTGTTCTTCTTGACTTATAAATCTTTGCCTGGATTTTATACTCTAACCCCTAGGGGCACAGTAAGGAAGACCAGGGAAGCCTCTTGTTTAAGATCTAACACTTGCAAGAGGTTTCTTATCAGGAAGGCTGCCATCTTCAATTAAACACTATCCCCAAAGCCTGGAGGAAATGAAATGTTCTTCGGAGAGAGCTTACTGTTTATTTTTATTTATTTATTTATTTTAGTTTTATGGCAATATGATGAGAAAAGTTACATGATTTCCATTTATCTGGATTTGTTAACATTTAAAGACATATTTTAAGTAAATAGAATTAAATCATATTCTTGTTTCCCTTTTGCACCCCAACCCCTCCCAGAGACCCCCCTTCAATACCTACAATATCATTTTTGTCATATTCTTTAGAATTTATAAAATATTAGAACAATAAAAATGAATATTATAAAAGTTGTTTGATATAAAACAACAATCAATTTAACAGTCTTATATAGATGCTTGTCAACTGCAATACTGAAAATACAAACTTTTTTCTCAATATAAATTTTTAATAACTCCAAACATATTAACTGTATATTTCAAAATAATACATCACTACTAATATTTTCTTAAATGAACATATATATGTAAAGTGTTTTTGTTTGTTTGTTTGTTTTGTATTTAGTAGAGCTTAAAATCTTGGCTCTTACTGTGGTAACTTGATACAAGAATTACAAACGTCAAGCAAAGCATTCAGTCTCACTCTTTGTTGTTCTCTTACAAGCCCCCTCCCAATTTAATTGTCTACATTACTTTTGGGTATATAAATACTTTTAAAATATGTAAGCTTTTCTGAAAACCATAGTATAGTATAAAAACATGAAATAAACAATAGAGAGGCTGAGACAGGAGAAGCAGGATCTCAAGACCATTATGCTGTACACAGCCAGACACTATGTCACAAACAAACAAGCTTAAAGTGTATATGGATTGTATAATATTGGACCTATTTCTCCAATTACCAAATTAGATAGACCATTGTATGAAAAATTTCTAATTCCTTATGTTTTTGGATTTCAATCGATTAGGATATGTTGGTAATATTAATTTTCATATTAAGATATTAAGAAAAAGTAATTGTTACTTTCTGTTGTTTTTGTTGTAAGAGATGGAATTAGGTTTATGTGGGTTTGTTGAAAGATTACATTCTTGCTTTTTCTAGGGTGTAGTTTTGCTCCTTATGTTGATATTTTCCATCTATTATCCTTTGCAGGGCTGGGTTTGTGGACAGATATTGTGTAAATTTGGTTTTGTCATGGAATATCTTGTTTTCTTCATCTATGGTAATTGAGAGTTTTGCTGGGTATAGTAGCCTGGGCTGGCATTTGTGTTCTCATAGGGTCTGTATGACATCTGCCCAGGATCTTCTAGCATTCATAGTCTCTGTTGAGAAGTCTGCTGTAATTCTGATAGGCCTCCCTTTATATGTTACTTGACCTTTTTCCCTTACTGTTTTTAACTCTTTGTTTAGTGCATTTGGTGTTTTGATTATTATGTGACGGGAGGAATTTCTTTTCTGGTCCAGTCTATTTAGAGTTCTGTAGGCTTCTTGTATGTTCTTGGGCATCTCTTTCCTTAGGTTAGGGAATTTCTACTCTAATTTTGTTGAAGATATTTACTGGCCCATTACCTTGGGAGTATTCACTCTCTTCTATACCTATTGTCCTTAGGTTTGGTCTTATTGCATCCTGGATTTCCTGGATAGTCTGGGTTAAGGAGCTTTTTGCTTTTTGCATTTTCTTTGATGGTTGTGTCAATGTTTTCTATGGTATCATCAATCCCTGAGATTCTCTCTTCTATCTCTTGTATTCTGTTGGTGATGCTAGCATCTACGACTCCTGATTTCTTTCCTAGGTTTTCTATCTCCAGGGTTGTCTCTCTCTCTGATTTCTTTATTGTTTCTGTTTCCATTTTTAGATTCTGGATGGTTTTGCTCATTTCCTTTACCTGTTTGATTGTGTTTTCCTGTAGTTCTTTAAGGGATTTTTGTGTTTCCTCTTGAAGGGCTTCTAGCTGTTTGCCTGTGTTCTCCTATATTTCTTTGAGGGTGCTATTTATGTCTTTCTTAAAGTCCTGTATCACCATTCTGATAAGTGATATTAGATCTGAATCTTGCTTTTCCAGTATAATGGTGTGTCCAGGACTTGCTATGGTGGGAGTATTGGGTTCTGATGATGCCAAGGCACCTTGATTTCTGTTGCTTATATTCTTACACTTGCCCTGCATCATCTGGTTATCTCTAGTGCTACCTGCCCTGGCTAAATCTGACTGGAGCCTGTCCTTCCTGTGATCCTGCTTGTGTCAGAACTCCTCAGAGTCAAGCTATCTCTGTAACCCTGTGATTCTGGGATCCTGTGACCCTGGACTTGTTAGAGCACCTAGGAGTGGAGCTTCCTCTGGGTGTTGTGGGACTGGCTGCAGTGCAAACTGGCTGGCTCAGGGCACCGGCCAGCCCAGACAGACCGGAAGCAACCTGAGCCACTGGGCTGACCGAGTTCTTGTGTGCTTGCATCCTGCTGGTCCCAGTTACTCTCGGTATTGGGACAGATGTTGAGTATTGCTCACCTCTGATCCTGGCTGTGTTCGAGCATCTAGGAGTGGAGCTTCCTCTGGGTGTTGTGGGACTGGCTGCGGAGCTTGCACCCAAGGTCTGCTCAGGGCACCAGCCCAGAGATACCTGAAGAAACCTGAGTCACTGCACTGGTGGAGTTCCTGTGTGCTTGGTAGAGTTTACTGTTTATTCAATGGCAGCAGGTGAACATCCTCATTTCCATTCACTTCAGTCATTTTCCATTTTAAATTTGTGTAAGTTATATGTTAGTGGTATACTGATGTTTAGTCAGCAGAATTTCCTTAAATTTCCTTTCTTTTTTTTTTTTGTTTTTGTTTTTCAAGAGAAATTTCCTTTTTAATGGTTATTTTTCGATAAGACTGAATCTGTCTCCTTCTGTTCTAGGCACACAGCAATGGAAAAAAATGGAAAAGAAAAGATAATAGTGAATTTGTGCCATGGGAAAAAAGGATTTAACTGACAGTTATTATTTGATTAACAGTGTAAAATTTAATCCTCAATTATTGATAAGTGATCATTTCAGATGATAAAATTTGAAATTATACCCTAGCTCATGCTATACATAAGAAAATAAATATCTGGATGTCAATACTAAAATCAAGATCATTTAAGTGAAAATATGTTTAAGAAATCAATTTAGGAGTCAATTCATTTCACCAAGTTTCTTCAAACTGCAAATTGTGGGCAACACACTTTGGGTTCCTCCTTCTGGCTACAAGTAGCCTTTATTTACTTCACAGTAGACTTGGCATGCTTGATCAAGTAAATAAAAATGAAATGAAATAAAAATCAAGTAACAACCTCTTGTTCTGATTGTGATCATAAGTGTTCCCCTTACATGTGAGCAATTTTATAACATACATGGTGTTCAAAGTGTTTATTTGACAGCACAAGAGAGTGAAACTTCTGAGGCCTTCTCTTATTGTGGAACACACATATATGTAACTATGTAAAATGTTGTATTCTCAGAGATCTTACTAGGTTATCTGGAGAGTGGTGTGTGATCTGAGGAAAGATCCAAATACTCAGGAGTAGGGGCTTTGGAGAGCTAACTGAATAAACCCAAGCATTTTATTGAACACCTTGGAAAGTTCACATCTTAAGAGCATAGCCAGCTTCCCGGTAGTCATTCACACACGGGACTAAAATTCCAGCCTTTAGGAGATGCAGGAAGGAGGAACAGGAGCCTTAGGTCATTCTTAGCTATATAGCAAGTTCAAAGCCACCCTGAGGAACATGGGACCCTGTTTCTAATAAAATAAATAAATAAATAAATAGAATAAATATTCATAATGCCAAGTATTTTCAAGACCATACAAAGCCTGAATAAATAATGAATAAATAAATAATAAAAATAATAATAATAATAATAATAATAAATAAATAATAAATAATAAATAATAAAGTGTCTTCTAGAATACATCTTGATATTTAAGAAGTAAACAGGCTGGGCGGTGGTGGCGCACACCTTTAATTCCAGCACTTGGGAGGCAGAGGCAGGTAGATTTCTGAGTTCGAGGCTAGCCTGGTCTACAGAGTGAGTTCCAAGGCTATACAGAGAAACCCTGTTTCAAAAAAACAAAAAGCAAAACAAAACAAAAAAAAAGAAGTAAACAGTATGCACCCAGACCCTTGACAGTGTCAATAACCACCGCACATATGATGAGATGGATAATATCACCCAAATGGCTACCAGGGGAGAAAATGGAAATAGAAGTCAACCAGCGACGTAACGGCTATTTGGCGAATGCTAATTCTTTCAAATACCATACTATGTAATCCAAGCAGTAAGGCAAAAGATGGATGACCTGATTGAGCTGAAAAAAATGTTGGGATTTTTAAAATGTATTCATTTGGTTTGTGCACATAGAGGAGAACGCACATGTCATGGTGTGCATGTAGAGTAGAGGGTTAACTCATGAGAGTAGATTCTCTATTTCTACGATGTGTAGACCAAGGCTCAAGCTTGGCTCCTCAAGCTCAGAGGCAAGCAACATTGATCACTTGGTTACCTAGCTAGCTCAATAATAATGTGTTTAAAAAGATCAAGAAAGCCAGTAAAATAATCTTTAAAGATATTTTAAAAAGAATACAAAGTTGGAATAAAGGAGAGGAATTCCTATTAACAGACAGTACAGGTGTTATAAATGTGATGGAGATGTTAGAAAAAGTTTCATGACAGTTTTCACACCTTGTGTGAAATGTGAAAATTCTCTGAAACTTTTGTTAAAAATGTGTGCCATGTAATGTAAATAAGTAAATAATAATATCCAATTAAACAAAATGAAGATTACCTCGAGCAGCTTCTTAAAGTTGATCTGCTTTTTAAATTTCATCTATAACATAGAGTGGATTCGGAAACTATCACCCCTGCCTTTATGACTGAAGACAACTAGGGAAACTGAATTGACAATGCTGTTTCTTGGCATGACTGGAGAATTAAAGTCATAGAGTACACAGAAAAGCAGTTGTTTTTCTAATATTGGGACAGGTGCAGGGACTCACAGTCAACACTGGATTCCTGGGTGTATCTGTGGCCAGTGTGGTAATGGTTAGAATTCTCAGCAGTGATATCAATAAGTTGTTTCAGATAAAGAATGTAGCAAGTATGGGGATGGAGTTCCTGGAGACATCACTCAAGAGGGCCTCATGTTCATGAATTTTACTTCCAGAAAACATTGTTTTCTCCTAGATAAAAAGTAGTAAAAATTCATTGTCTCTTTTTTTTTACATCATCTTAAATATGCCCAGAGCATATATTTTAACAAAACTCAGATATATCACTAGAAATGACTATAAAAGTCTTATCAGATCAAATTTACAGTACAAGGCATGCATTCATCCTACAGAACAGGGCTCAGAATCAATCAAGAAGGCCGTCGGTTCTCCCTATACCAATCATGCCCCTATTACCCAAGTGGGTGACTCTTGGGAGTCAGGTTGATATTGTAGCCGTCAGATTGCACAGCTGGATAAAACCACTCATGTCCTTTTCCCAAGCAGGCTGCAAAGCACCTTCCAGTCCTATGGAAAAGAGCCATCAAGGAGAATATCCTGATTTAGCCAAGATTGATTTCTCTGTTTTATGACTAAATTGTGTGATTTTTTACTATCATCATCATCATCATCATCATCATCACTATCTATCAACAAGGTCTTACCATCTAGTTATGGAGGGCAATCAAGATCAATATCAGTCTCTTATTTTTGGTGTCTCTGAGGCATCTCTGGTCTAAAACATACCCAGAGGTAATATCTCTACCCAGTGTTGATTTCTATCTTTATTCCACTGTGGTGTCATAAAATACAAGGAGTTGTTTCAAGTGTCCTGTATTTGTCAAGAATTGGTTTGCATCCTAAATATTCATTTGCTTTAAGGAAAGTTCCATAAGATGCTGGATAAAACACAGTATTCTGCAGTGTTTGGGTGGAAAATTTTATGGCTATCTGCAGGACTGTTTGATTTATGATGTTATTTGGTGACAGACTTTCCCTTGCTTTTACTGGATAGCATGTCTATTAGTGAGAGTTTAACCTTAAATTTTCCTATCATCATTTTGTTGGGGTTAATTTATAACTTTGTAGCTAGTAGCATTTGTCTTATGAAATTGGGTATGCCCATGTTGGTGTGAATATGTTTAGAACCGTATTAGCCTCTTAAGAGACTATTGGTGGAGTTATCTCTATAGCTGATTTCAAATTACACTACAAAGTCATAGTAATGAAGACAACACAGCACTGACACAAACCCAGACACACGGATCAATATAACAGAATAAAGGACTCAGATATAACCCACCCCACTCAACTACCTCTATTTGATCAAGGATACAATATTCACTGGAGAAGATACAAAATCTCTATCAAATGTTGCTGGGAAAACTAGAATCCAACATGCAGAAAAATTAAGCCAGATTCTTACCTCTCATCCTGCATAAAACTCAATTGCAAATGGATCAGGACCACAGTGTAAGACCTGCTGCCCTAACATGCTAGAGAGAAAAATAGGGAGTACAATTTATAGACACAGGTAAGGACTTCCTGAGTAGGTTACCTGCAGCTATTTATTTATTGCACAGTTGACTTGAGGGAGCCATTGGGGGTGATGGTATATTATAATCAGCTAAGGGAAATGCAATATAGAGATGGCATTTGTGTGAGAAAATCTTTCCATTAGATCAGGTTATAGGCAGGCAAGCCTGTAGGCCATTTCTTAATAGTGATCAGGTTGAACAAGCATAAGGAGCAAGCCAGTAAATAGCACCCCTCCATAGCATGTTTCTGTCTCCAGTTACCTGGCCTGAGTGAGTCCCTGTCCTCACTGCTTTGGGTTATAAACTGTTATTTGGGACTGTAAACAAACTCCTTCATCTCCAAGTTTCTTTTGGTCATGGTGTTTCACCACAGCAATAGTAACCTTACCTAAGAGAGCACCACACACCAACACATACGTTTCTTCCTAAATGTAAGTTCTATAAAAACTCGTGGAAACTTTAAGACTCTATTGATTAATATGTCAACTGGTAGTTTACACACAGCTAAGCAATTTTGCTTAAATCAATTAAAATTTAAATCTAAAGTTCACGCCCACCATAATTCCTTTAGCCAACACTAAATGTGGCTAATTATTATTTTAGTGAACAATACCAGTGCAGAACATTTTTATTAGTACAGGAAATTGTTCTGGATGCTATTGCTTTGTAATGTGTCATTCCCCAAAGGAAAACTGAATTACACATACTGAAGAGGAAATAGCAGAGACAAATTCTTCTTCAGGCTTTCCTGAGGCCTGTCAGTCTGCTTTGATAGCTTGCTTATCTAGTTGTACTTCTTCTTATGGGCTTGCCTTATGCGTTCTTGAATTTCCTTCCCATCACTACAATTATTTAATAAAGTATAATAATTAATTCATTCTGAAATTAAACATTCATTTTTTTTTTATTTTTCATCTATCCAAAAGCAAACCGGGGAGATTGGAACAGTTTTAATGACTGTGTAGCAGAGGGGAGATTGGAACAGTCTTTTTCTGTGAAGAAATGATTTCCAGAGTTCAGAATGGCCAGATAAAGGAGGTTGACCTGAGTACTGGTCTCTCAATAAACTGCATCTATGGAATGTGCCCTGTGAACCAGACTGTGAATGCTACAGTCAATACAGCTCAGCCCCATTGACTGTAAAATGACTAGGTTAACAACTACTTATGGCAAAGGACAACCATACTGAAAGCTAATACTAACTTTGTCACTCAGTTCTCCTCCACCTGATGAAACCCTTCAGATAGACACCCTGATAGGAAGAATGGTTCACTTTGGCTCCTGGAATACTAGATGTTGATGCTTCCATCTTTCAACTCAATGTGTATGAAGTAAGGGTAATGGTGAGAAGAAATCAATCCATATCAAATTTGATATTGTTTGTTATGCCTCCCAAATGAAGGACATACTTGACACTCTCAGACCTGTTCTGCAAAAAAGAGGATGAGGATGAAGAAGACGAAAAGGAGGAGGAGGAGGGAGGAGAGGAGGAAGAAGGAGAAAGAGAAGGAGGAGGAGGGAGAGGAGGAGGAGAAGAGGAGGAAAAGAGGAAAAAGCAGAAGAAGAAGAAGAAGAAGAAGAAGAAGAAGAAGAAGAAGAAGAAGAAGAAGAAGAAGAAGAAGAAGAAGAAGAAGAGGAGGAGGAGGAGGAGGAGGAGGAGGAGGTAGAGGAGAAGGAGGAGGAAGAAAAGGAGGAGAAGAGGAGGAGGAGGAGAAGAAGGAGAAGAAGAAGAAACAGATCATCATCCAAGGCAGTCCTTAATTCACAGCATACTTCACTGTGCAGCATCACCTTCAAAGGTGGGACTCAAATTTAGGAAACAGTAAAAAGGTAAAAATTCCATATAAAATGAGGCAAGCAAATATATGAGAAAATGGAAAGTTTAAAACTAAAAAGAAAACAATATTTCCCCATGACCTCTGTCCTTGGTTGCTGGCTTTGATCCTGGCAGAGAAGTACAGGTGGTTGTTAGCTGCAGCTGTAAAGATTCATTTTATTTTTATATCACAGAACAATGGGGAATACAGAGATTTGATTAAACATTATTCTCAGTGTGTCTTTGAAGATGTTTCCAGATGAGATGAACATTCTAATCATGGAGTAGTGAGCCAAATTGTTCTCCCCTTGTAGATGAGCATTATCTGGTTATCTCAGGCCAGAATAGAAGGAAAGAGTGGAGCCGATAAGATGGCTCAGTGGGTAAGGACCTTGTTTCAAACCTGAAGAAGCATTGCATTCAATCCTCAGGGCTCATGGAATGGGAGAAGATAACCGATTCCTGCAAGTTGTCCTCTGACCTCCACATAAGAACCCATACTCACATATGCACACATACACAAAGGTAAGCATAAATAAATGAAGGAATGAAGGGATAGGTGTAATAAAGATTAGAAGCAAAGGATGGAGGAAAGGATAATTTACTTCCTTTGCTATCGTGAGATTGGAGTCTTGACCTCCTCATCCATCTGCTCTGCTGTTAAACAGTTGACTGTCCTGCATCCAGACTTTTCAATGGGATGAAAAGTACCACCAGCTCTCCTGACCTACAGATGTCTTCCGCAATAAATGGGTGTGCTCCAAACAGTAGCTGTTCCTTCAGCTTGATGGCAAAAATAAGAAGAAAGGGGCAGTCTAATGTTGAAGCCAAGCCTTGCCAAGCTGCTCAGGCTCCGTTAGCCACCAACCCTCAGAGTAAGTGAGCAAGAAATTTACAGAAATCACTAAGATGTGAGAGATGTATCTAGCATAAGTTAGAAACTGGCCCCAATTTTATCATCATCACCATCACCATCATCAATTACTTACTGAAAGTAGTTTTTTCATACAATATATAACGTTACAATCTCCCCTCCCCAACCCCTCCAGGATAAGCCATGGATTCTGATGTAAAAGAAATAAGGTGGATGTTACTAAGCACCTCTGTACAGGATATTATAAAAAAGAAAACAGAAAGCAAGCTGTTGAGACTCTATAAAGAATAACAACAGTATGGTAAGAAAAATGCCAGGGACTCAAATGAGAAGCAATGTCTATTTAGAGGGCCTGCTCCTCAAAGATCAATCACAGTGTCCTTTAGAGGGTTATGGTTCTCAGAGTCCATAAAAGCTGGCCTTAGTCAGACCTCTTAGCAAACAGTCTCCAACTGTGATTGAGTTTAGTAGCCGCCCAAGATATCCTGAAACAGCTTTTAACAGTATGCACTTGGTCGTCTAGATTGTTTATTATAAATAAAGAGAATTTATGTCTATGCAGGCCAGGCTTGTTTAGAAAGTAGAAAGCAGCCATGTGGATTCATTCCCTCTTAGTGACTAAGGGAAAATAAATAGCTGAGAGCCCTAAACCCAGATAGCCTGCTTTGAGAGCAGTGTGCTACACGTAACCTCAGTGTTGTCCGCCACTGTAGGGCCATTCTCAGCCAGAATGCAAACCAGCAGCATCTTAAAGATGCTGTTGGGCACCTTGGAACTCCTGGAAAAGAATGCCCACCCCTCTTTGGTTGTTTAGCTATGTTAATCTTTTCAAGGGTGGTTAAAATAAAAATGTGCTTCGGGATGGGATATTTGAGACCCATGCGTATCTGCTTTGCCAGTTTATCTCTTGTGATGAAGTACAGATTACAAAGGAGCCCGCTCTGTCTTTAGTTCCAAGCACTGTGCTAGGTCTTTGATAGGCTTTGAGTGGGGTAAAGAAGACAGACAACAGGGAAGAATTTGTTGGGTGATACTAAGGAAGAACTGAATTTAGCCAAACCTAGATGTTTTATATATATATATATATATATATATATATATATATATATATATATATAGTTTTATTTTTAATTATGTGTGTGTTGTGGCAGGGTGGGGGAGTATGCAGCTAACTGCAGGTGTCTATAGAGGTCAGAAGAGAGTCCCAGATTCTCCATAACTGCAATAACAGCTGGTTGTGAGCCACTCAGCATGAGTACTAGAAATTGAACTCAAGTCCTCTGGAAGAACAGCATGCATGCTTTCTAAACCTCTGGGCCATCCCTCTCTGCCCACTCTCTGCCGGCAGGTCCAGGCTGAGAGGAGAAAACTTGTCCAACCAAGTCTCTCTGGGGCTGAAGTGGGACATTGAATGTCACAGCTCAGATTTGCTATCTGGAGAATAACCAATCAGAGCCGGGAGTCTGTCAAAGCAGGGACACATTTTATTGTATCAGTCTTTTGTTTATATGGGGTTGAGGAAGGTGATGAGGATTTCTGGTGAGGCGAGATGACAGAGCAGGTAGGGAAAGGTGACAGATGGTATGGGGTGAGATGATGTATGGGGTAGTGTACGATGACAAGGGGTGTGGGGTGATCCCACGGGGCCTATAAGAAATTGATACATCAGTGGTGGCTAGGCAGAGGCAGGCATAAGCAGGTCATGCTGAGTCACTCCAGTACAGAAGTGAACTAGACAGGTCTCTAAACTCGAACAAAGGCTCAGGCTTCCTCACTAGGCCTCAGTACCTGCCTGAGTAAGGTCCAACACCTCTCCACTTCAAAAAATATATTTTACTTGTCAGTCACTTTCATAGATTCATGACAGCAAGATGTATTTTGATTATGGATTACTTGATTTTATTGTTAAGTTTGACTGATAAACTCTTAGAAACAAGGTATTGGGGACACTTCTTTTTGTGTACTGCTGAATTCCTCCAATATGCTGTGCTTTCTTTCTTCTGTGGTATAAATTGGCAAAGATGACTTGCTCAGAATCAAACAAAGCCCAGACAGATGGCAGGAGGCAAGTAGGTGCATGTGCGCATCATTAGGTGGAAGAGAGGGCACTGGGTCTGGAATAGCGTACCTTATAGAAATATGACTCACTGAGTAGTAGTTGAATTGGGTAACATAGTTCAGATTGTGAAGTCAGTCTTATAGAGTGTGAGCTTTAATGCAGGTGTGTAAGAATAAATGCAAAGCCACCAATGGTCCCAAGAATGAGTTGTCTTTGAGATGAGAGGAAACAGTGTGGAAAGGGACTGAAATTTGGAATACTTTATAAGAAGGTCTTTCTGAATAGGACTCCAATGCCTGAGGTAACGAAGTCAGCAATGAACAAATGTGATCTCATTAGATTAAACGCTTCTATGTTGCAGTGAATCTCCAACCCAAGTAAACCGGGCAATGATAACACAACTCGATTAATATGAATACATTCTGTGTGCCTAGATTGGGCAGCTCTACCACTACACTGCCATCTTCCCCACCTGTGAGACCCCTTATAACTTGCAGTTTCTCTAGGCCATGTGCTTCTGCTCCACTTTCCTTCCATCTCCTCCTCTGACTCCCATTTTCCTCTCTCTCTCTCTCTCTCTCTCTCTCTCTCTCTCTCTCTCTCTCTCTTCCAAAACCTTCAGCTCCATCTTCCCCTCTTTCCCCACCCAATCACTGGCTCTAGCCTTTATTTTATAAATTAAGGTGGGGAAAAGGTTTACAGGAAATCACCTGAGTGCTGAGTCATTCCTTGTTCGAAGCCCCTCACAGGAGAATTAACATCAAATACAAATAGCCCCTAGGGCTATCTTCAACACTTCTATGTGGCAAAAGGCACTTTCAACCAATGAAGAGGCAGCCTACAGAACAGAGAGAAGTCTTCCCCAGCTAAGTACCTGAAGAAGGCTCACTACCAAGAAAATATACAAAGAATGTAAAAAAACTAAACATCAGAGAAACAAATGACCCCATCAAACCAACGACACTAACATGGGCTATGGACCTAAACACAATGTTCTCAAAAGAATAATTTACGAAAATGGATAAAAACCATCTTTAAAGTGCTCCATAGCATTAGCCACTAGGAAAATTCAAATTATAACTACTTTGAAATTTCACCTTGCCCCAGCCACCATGCCCATCATCAAGAAATCAAATTACGGCAGTTTTGGCTAGGATGTGAGGAAAGAAAAATGTCCAGCCACTGTGAGCGGGTGAGTGGGAGTGTAAATGGATGCAGGCACTTTGGTAATCAGCGAAAGTTTCTAAAGAGCTAAAGGTAGAATGATCATGGACTCGCTATACCTCTCCGAAGCATATATATGTCCAAAGCACTCCTACCCTCCTAGAGAGGCACCTGTGCATCTGTGTTTGCTGTGTTTGCGCTATTGATGTTAGCTAGGACAAGTCATCAGAGCTGCCAAAAGCTCCTGACTGGGGAGGTCAATGGCCCTACATCAGGACCTATTGTTATTTTGCTAGTGGCCATGTTGTCAACTTGCCTTCTAATAATTTTGTTTATAGCCATACATAACCTTGATCAGAGCCACTTCTTTTTGCAGGGCACAGTTAATGCAGATGCTCAGAAGTAGCCCAGCTCTGAGAATAAGTGAATTGAGTTCTCAGCCTTCACTGAGACATCCTCACCAACCCCTGCCTCCTAAGCATATGCTCTGTACATTGTAGAAAGTGAGGCCAGAAGAATACAAGAGTCAGAGGATAGGGAGAAGTGCTGGGAAATATTGTGTTCTAGACACGGCATGACCACCGCACTCAGGAAACCACAACAGCCATGGTTCTCTGCACAAGACCTGCACAAGATCAAGCCAGTTAGCATCACACCATGGATGAGGGAGGGGCTCACAAGGCCCACTTGTAGCTATGGAGCTATTATTGGCAGTTGATTGCTGGAAGAAGGTGGATCATTTTTCTTTGGGAGTAGCAACTGGTAGACTTTCCATGCTTCAGTGGATGGCCTCACAATCATGTACATATGGGCAGAATAAGTGACATTTTTTAAATCTGAAGTTTTGTTTGAGAACTTTATGCATGCAGAATATAATATGTTGACTTCAATGCCCTCCCTCCCATTCTTTCACACCCTTCACTATTATTTCCTTCAACCCTTCTTTAAAAAAAAAGAAAAAAAGAAAAGAAAAGAACACCCTATGGAGTTCACTTATTTTGCCAGTATGTGCACAAGTGATAGGGCCATCTACTGGAGCTTAGGTAGCTCATCCCTGAAGAGAAATGGACTCTCCCTCTTCCATCAGCTATCAACTGCCAATCTCTCCTCAGCTAGAGTGGGTGGGTGGGCAATTGTGATCCCCTTCCCTGGCCATGCAGAGATTTCGTCTGCCGTGACCTTGTGAATGTCTTATACATGTAGTTGTAGGCACTGGGAGTTCATATGTGCAGTGGCTCTCTTGTTTCTGAATACACTGTCTTCTTGTAGTCATCCACCACTTCTTGCTCTTACAGTTGTTATCCCCTCACCCACTCCTAGAGTCCTCCCTGAGCCCCTCCTCCACTCCCAGAGTCCTCCCTGAGCCTTGAGAGAAGAGGATGTGACTCAGATGTCTCTTTTAAGGAGTTGTTCCTCATAGTTGCTTATTCTCTGCTCACGGACCAAAACTTAAGACTTGTGAGGCCTATAATGAGAAATGACCAAGTGTTTAGTCATGATTGTCAGTAACATGAAATGCTTTCAAGACATCAAACAAGGGTGACTGTTTGTGGCTTTAAAGGAGCTGTGAGTGGACAGAGATACACACTTCTCAGCAGATGGGCATAAATTTAGATTTAATGCCCATGGTGGAATTTGAATATTATGGCATGGGTATTCTATGAAGTTATTTCAACTTGGACATATCCTTAGAAACTTTTTTTTTTGAAATATCAAGATCTTTCGGTTCAGTAGAACAGATCGCATACTCGGATGGTAAATAGTCATGTTATCAAAAGGGTGAGATCTGAGACATGAAATACACAGAACATGGCAGGGACACAAACAAGAAGCATGAGGTCAAGTTTACAGGATCAATGTTCTGAATCCATTAAGAACATAACTGTGTTCATGGTGCAAGATATGAGATGTGTTTGGGTAAACAAGAACAAATAAGACTGGTGGGGCATAATGGAGATAATTTTCAAAAGAGAGATGCATTAGCTGTTAGCATAACCTTCTCTCATCTACATTTTATATCTGAATGTTTCAAACTCTTAAAACATATCATGAGCTTTTATGGAGATAAAATTCAGATAGCATAAAATGTATCATTTTAAGCACTTTATTTAATTGAGTACTCTCCTGAACTCATAATGCTAAGCTACCCCTCGTCCCATATAGTTCCAGAACATTTTCATCTCTGTAGAAGGAAGCCTTGTCCTCATTAGTAAGCTGTTGCCGGCAGACCCACCCCCTGGCAGGCCGTAATAGACTTTCTGTCTTTACAGATTCACCTCTTCTGGTCATTGTAGACAAACCATGCAGCGTGTGGTCTTTAACTGGCTAATTTAGTCTGGTTTTGTTACTAAGGAGTTTTCAGGATGATCTCTACCTGAAAGGACTTCTGCTGCCCACAGCGCGTTGGGCGGGAATAGCTGGGGAGGGGCTGCTTCTCAGGGCACCTGGCGCAACGCTGGAAGTCTTAGGAATAGTTTATATCACTCATGATTTATTCTCTGAGATAACATCATTGACATCATTGAATTGGCAGCAGAAACTGTGAAAATTAAATAAGAAACTGTGAAAAATTAAATAATTGGGAAAAAGTAGATATTAACATGATCAGGGGTAGAAGCAGGTGAGAACAGTACCCTGGCCTGGAGTAGGCCCTGGGTTCAATCCCCAGCCTTTCAGAAAGAATCAAGAGAGTAATACTACTAATGTGATATGCAGTTTAACATTTTGAGATACTCCAGAAAAAAAGCAAGGTTTTTACTGACTCCAGAAGATGTTTTTCAGTATCAAAATAAGCAGGTCTGAAATGTAATGTTAAACATCATCCATATCTTTCCAGGTAGGTGGAATGTCTGTTTTCCTATCACGTTCAGAGAAGCCTCGTGGCATGGCCTTTTTCCTCTCTTTAAGATAACTGTATGTCCCAGTTTGGTTTCTGTCACAGTAATAAAACACCATGACCACGGCCTGGGGAGAAAAGAGTTCATTTTGGCTTACCTGTTCTGATCACAGGCCATCATGAAGGAACTTGATGCCAAGGACCAGTCTTGGCTTGGAGAGGAGTTCTGAGAGAGGAGAGTTTGAGAGAGGCAAAACAAATGAGTGAAGGTCAAATCACGCATCAGACTGGTGGCCTATGTCCTGCTCAAGACAGCTTTCTGGATTGCTCACTGTGTCCTGCTCCGCTTGAGGCAGCTTTCTCTCGCTATTCTAAAAAATCTCTAGACAGTTCATCTCTTACAGATCAAAAGTCCAGTTTTTTTTTTTTTTTAATTTTACTTATCAGTTCAGTCGTTACCCCAAGTTCCCTTTTTATTTTCTGATGAATCAGCACCCCGTGTCCATAGCCCTTGGTTCTTAGGAAGAGACAGCAAGCACGGGCACAGACGGTAATAGAGTTGGTGGGATCCTGTCATTTTGATCGTGCCTGGACCTAAATTTGCTCTGTCCCAGGCTGACCTTGAACTCAGGAATCTGCCTGCATTTGTATCTGCCTGTCTTTCTATGTTTCTGACGAGCTGACTCACAGCCTCTGTTCCTTTAGGTCTGTGAAGCTCCTTATACAGTTCATATTACGTTCTTTTATTTTACATAGTTGAGAAATTATATATTTCCAAACTCGTGTTCTTAGAGTTCCTTCCCACAGCCTTAAGGGCCATCCTGAAGCATTCTACCATTTCGCTGAGACATAGAAACACCCTCGCCTCCCACACTTGAGCTGTCTCTGACTATCATGGAGTCATTAACCTTGGCAGACAGAACATTCCTTGAAGGAAGCACTTGAAAATATGCCTACTACTATACAAGCAAGCCTTACTCTCACAGTAACCATCAACACTTGTGGAGGCCCATGCCCTGTTGACTCTGTTCCAGGGACAGGAGCCATGTCATTCTGTCCCTTACATATGGCCAAGCAGGACCTAGCAACTCCAGGTCAGGAACTCAAGCAACAACTAGGAGGCAGGAATTGAAGCTGAAGCAGTGAAGGCACATTGCTTGCTGGCTTGCCGTCTGAGTCGTGTTCAACGTGCTTTTTATGTTCCCCAGGATCAGAGCCTACAATGGGCTGAGCCCTTCTATTCTAACTATTGAGTTAGACAATACCCTATGACTTGTCCAGAGGCCAATGTGAGGGATACAGTTTCTACAAGGAGTCTCTCTTTTCCTAGATGACTCCAGATGGACCAAAACTTATTACCTACCACATAGTAACTGCTATCCAATGAAAATTATTGCTGTTTCCCTATTGTGTTTTCTAAGTCAATGAGCCAGTAGACAATACATGTAGTCACTAGGCACATAGCCTCCTGTTTGTGTGTTTCTCATTAGCTGGCAGGGTCAGAAGTCACCCACGACTAGCTGCCAACTGACCTGTTGTGATTCAGTCCTTTGACACTGAGACAAATATGGCTGAACATGTTCAACATAGGAAGACCTACAGTCCTGGGAGCCTATTTTATGTGACCATCAGCTTTTTTGAAGAATAAAACATTGTTATGTGTAAATTCCTTTGTTACAGCAACTAAAGTAACATTGCTATGAATGATTAGGCTTAGGTGTATATTTGTCGTAAGTTTTCGTTCCATTGTTCAGTGGTGCTTTAGAAGAACTCACATCACAACAAAATATCCTCATTTTGCAAATCCTCTGGTTTGGGTTTATTATATGTTTTATATAATATGTAATATAGTGTAGGATATTATATGTGTGTGTGTGTGTCAGTATGTGTATGCCACTTGAATATAGTACTTGCAGAACCCCAAAAAGTGATGGACCTACTACGGCTGGATTATCCACATTTGTGAACCACCCAACGTGGCTACTGGGAGCAAAACTTGGGTCCTTGGAGAAGCAGAAGCGTTTTCAATCAATAAGTCACCTCTCCAATTCCATATACTATATAGATTTTCAGTCATAATAAATAATTATATTCAACAAAGTAAGCCATTTAGAGTCTTATAAATCAGATATTGGGATTTGCAGGTAGACTTTATTGTCTTCTGTGTTTCACAGAGTAAACAAAATAATAGGTGAACAAAAGTTTTTCCAAGTCTCACTAATTGTGCCTCAGCAGAGCAAAAGCAATTTAGAATCCCAAATCCTGACCCCTAAGACATTCAGTGGCATATTTCGTCTCCTCAGTGCTTGACTCTCCTCTAGTATTACATGAACTTTGAATTCAAGTCAAACAAGGTCAACTTGAAAGAAAAAAAGGGAAGTTTGATATATAAACAAACTCAAGAGTTACAGAGAAACACACTTTTTAAAAAGGAGGACTAAAGAGATGACCCAAGGGTTAAAGGAGCTCTCTGCTGTTCTAAATGACCTGAATTTAGTTCTCAACATTCAGCCTTCTAGCTCTAGGTGATTTAATCCCCATCTCCTGGTCTCTGTGGATACCTGCACACATGCATGTGCATGCGTGCACATACACATAAATGTAAAAAATGAAAAATAAAAAAGTGAGACAATTCTGCTTGCTGCCTCAGTCACTTAATCAATGAAATGTACCCATAACAATTGACACAATTTAGAATCACTCAGCAGGACAGGCTCAAAGAGGGGCTGTCTAAGTTACATTGGCCTGTGGCCATGTTTCTGGGAGATTGTCTTGGTTAATTTAATTGAGGTGGGAAACCCGTGCACAGTGAATAGCACTGTATTAGAGAAAGCTAGCTGCATACCATAAGTTCGCACTAACTCATTTCTCTCTGCTCCTGACTATGGACGTGACTAACTGCTTCAGGTTCCTGTTGACTTCTCCAGCATGATGGGCTGTAACCTGGAACTGCAAGCTAACTTAAACCTTTTTTTTTCTCCCATGAGTTGCCTTTCATTGGAGTATTTTATCACTATAAAGTTACCATAGCAACTCCATCTTAACTTGCCTGTCAGGTACTATTAGAAAGAATACTTTTCAGCAAGTAGAAGATCTGCCATTCTCTTTGAAGATAAAATTACAAAACTGTAGATATTTTTCTAACTTTGTTCTCTCACTTCCTAAGATATACCCTCTCCCTGCAAAAAGAAGAGAAGAGAAGGTTGAGAGATTGCTCAGTTGGGAAAGTGCATGGCATGCAAGCTTGAGGACATGAGTTCGGATCCCCAGAATTCAAATAAAAATCCAAGAATGTCTTTGAGGAAGTAGAGACAGGAGGATCAGTGAAGCTCCCTGGCAGCCGTCCTAATTAAATTTCATAAGTTCAGATTTAGAAAGAGACTCTGTCTCAATAATGAAGCAGGAAGCACCCTATATAGAGTAAGGCCCTCTCCCAAGCAGGTACACACATATACACACATACATATGACACTTGTACACATACATGTAAACACAATTATGCATACATGTACATATGCATCCACATATGCATATGCACACATATATATAATGCCTCAAACATTCCTAACACCACACACAAACACACACACACTAGGAAAACATGGAGCTTCACAAGTATCAGGAACACTCTAAGTGGAGGTATATCTGCTTGTTTGTTAGCTCTTATTATTCTTGTTCATTCTTTAGAGTCTCACTTACGATTTCTTACTGATTACATGAAACATGTAAATTTATGTTGATTTCTCCATTCATATTAAATGAGAACCTGCCAATTATTATACTAACTTCAGTAAAATTTCCTGTTTTTATTATTTTCTTTGGATCAGCAAAATCCATATTAATTTCAAGGTTTTTTTTTTGTGCTCCCCCTCTTGGTCACCAAACTTTCTACCAGCTGTGTTGATTTGGAAACTTTATATTGAAATCAACAAAATCACCTCGAAGCCTGTAACTGGTCCTGGGGTTCGATGGAATGCGAGTTCTTCAGAATTCTCGTGTCCCTTCCTTTTGATGGTTCAGTGAGACAAAGTAAGCTTGGCAAATTCATTCCAAAAGTAAATCCCACTCACAGTTTTACCAATTAATTCTTTCTCTCTTCACATGTAACACCTTCAAGAAAACAGTTCAAGCTTCTAAACAACCAAAGTTCAGGGTTTGTTGCAGAAAGAAATGTGGTGGCAGGGCACACACAGGCAGGTGAATATTTTTCACAGGCCTTGCAAAAGTGGCCACATAAAGCATCAGCATGGGTCACTAAACTGTGTCATTGAAATCCTACACCTAGGAATAATGTGGCACCTCAAGGGACAAGGGCGTTCCAACGGAGTGGGTCTGTAGTTTAAAGGCATTGGCAGGGCATTTGCTCTCACATTGCCATCCTTACTGATGATAATCACAGAATAAGAGAATTTCACTTTGCAAGAGGGCCATACTAGGAGTAAAGATTTGCCAAGTTGGTTGCCACAGCCAATTCTAATCTTATTCTTTTGCAGAACGAATACATGTCACCTTCCATGTGGCTTTATTCTGGTCTCCTCCCTACAGGGTTGAGTCATTATTACCATGCAAGTCTTTCCCATTGCCTTTGACTTTCGTGGTAAGTCTGTAAGTTTATACCGAACATTATAAACTTGGGTACCCTTTTAACTGTTCTTTCACTGAATGGCATAGAATGAACGCAGTTACAACACTGTGAGTCACTGTTTACACCTGATTTTTATTGCTATGAGAAGGTCTATGACCAAACGCAGCTTGAGGAGGAAAGGGCTTCCTTGTCTTACGTGTCCCCAACAGCCTATCATTAAGGAAAGTCAAGGTAGAACCCCAAGCAAAGTAGGAACCTGGAGGCAAGACCTGAGGCAGAACCCTTACATCAGAGGTTCCCACTCTTCCTAATGCTGCAACCCTTTAATACAGTTCCTCGTGCTGTGGTGACCCCCAATATAAAATTATTTCACTGATATTTCATAACAATAATTTTGCTAATGTTATTAATACTAATACAAATATTTGATATGCAGGGTATCTGATATGTGACCCCCAAAGGAGTCACACCCCATAAGTTGAGAACCACTGCTTTAGAAGAACACTGCTTACTGGTTTGCTCCCCATGGCTTGCTCAGCTTGCTTTCTTATACATCCCAGGACAACCAACCTAGAGGTGGCACCACCCTCAATGAGTTGGGCTCTCTCACATTAGTCATCCATTAAAAAAAAAAAATACCCCTAACAGACTTGCCTACTAGCCAATCTGATGTAGGAATTTAATCAAGGTTCCTTCTACCCAAATGATTCAAGATTGTGTCAAATTGACAAAGGCTAACCAATATAGTCACATTTTTAAATTGTGGGTTTTGGGAATGGTTTTAGTTGGCTCCTTCAAAATACAGACCAGATGGGAAGTGAAAGGGTGACACTCAGACCTTCTGTTTATCGAGTAACCCACTGTAATGCTTGTGATGAACTCTGAGTACAACTTTACCTGTACCAAGATACAACTGAGATTGAGGACATAAGGCTAAGCCATAAGTCAAAACGGGGTAGTTTAATGACAGCATGTAGTCTGGGAGTTCCCACATACTGGCACTCCTACGGTGCAGCATGACAAAGCTACCTGAAGACAGAGCCCTGTGTCACCCATCCAGACAGGCGTCTGAGAACAGTGATAGAGCCACTGAAGTGTGATTGAATGCCTCCACTAACTCTTTCTCTAGAGACAAATGGCACAGAGCTGGAATGCTGTTATATAACTGGGTCCCTGACTCTGAGATGCAGTGATGTTGCATCTGCAACAATCACGCAGATGTTAGGTACAATAGGTTTTTACTGGTCACTCTGACAGCCCGTTTTCTCCCTGTAGACCATTCTCTAATGTGTATTTGATTGTCTAGAGGTTCCATGGAGTCGTCAAGAGCAGATAGCTCTCCATATGGCCCTATGCTCTCTAATGACTGCATGCTTCTACCTATTCCTCTCTCTCTCTTATGCTATTTGTATTCTAGCACCATCTCATCTTGAGGAGTTTTCTTGTTCTTTCTGTCTAGCAAACCCTTTGTCTAATTTTTGATGTGATAAGCCTTCTATTTCTTTATCTTAAACCATTTAACTCCTTTTTATCAAACATTCACTATAAAGACTGAGTTGAAATCTGAGTATATAAAGAATAGTGAACAATGAGAACCCAGTGCAGTAATTAGAACCAGATGCTTATCAAAGTAAAGTATAATTTAACTCTAGTGCACTGGCTGAAGAGATGGCTCAGTGGTTACAAGCACTGACTGCTCTTCAGAAAGTCCTGAGTTCAAATCCCAGCAACCACATGGTAGCTCACAATCATCCATAATGAGATCTGACGCCCTCTTCTGGTGTGTCTGAAGACAGTTACAGTGTACTTACATATAATAAATAAATAAATCTTTAAAAAAAAGCAAAACTCTAGTACACATGAAGACAGATGAGGCAAAAAGTGAAAGATTGTATTTTGTTCATTAATTGATAAGGAAACCATTGAGATAGCACTGATTCTAAAAGAAGGTCAAAGACCATGGTGATAAGACAGATAAATGATCCATAGAAAAATGATAGAAAGATAAATAAATGCTTGATAGATATAGAGAAATGATTGACAGATAAAATGATAGATAGATGATAGATACATAGATATGAGAGAGAGAGAGGGAGAGAGAGAGAGAGAGAGAGAGAGAGAGAGAGAGAGAGAGGCAGTGGGCAAATAGATTTCAGGCAAATAGATTTCAAGAATAAAGTTTCAAATAGATAAAATTAACTTATCTACTGGGCAAAAATAAAGTAGTCTCTATAATTAGCTTACATAGTCATGATAACCAAAATTATTTATATTACCTAGCTTCATTTTCTATAGTTGTAAAATCCATTGTATTAACAAAAGGGGCAGTGATCTCATAAGTGAACTGCATCAGACACATGGATGTGAAGTCTTCCCCATTTCAGTTTTCCATAAAATTTGCTGACAGAGATGAAACACATTGAGGGAATATAGTTATGGAGATTATGTACCCAGAACTGGAAGACAGCTGAGGACATCTTCATTTGATGGCTGGTGGTCGTGAGTAGGTTGTTTCCAGCTCATTATATAGGTGAGGAATGTGCACCCATCTCAGATGTGAAGATGAGAAGAAGAAGCATGAGAGAGCCTTCTAGGGTGTTTTCTTGTGCATGCTGGGAGCAGAGTGAGGAGAGAAGCCACACTGTTCCTGGGCCTTTTCTAGTCAGAACAGTGACAGCCGCGTTCTGAGTCAGGGGCAGCTCCAGAATGGCCTTTTTATGGGGAGAATTAGTTCTCTCCAAATGTGGTCCAGGAGCAGCAGCAGCCTCATGACCTGGAAGTTTGCTAAAGTGCAAATGTTTGGGTACCAACCACGAGACAATGTACTCAGAAAGCCTGGGGGAATCAGAGGCCCTTGTACTGCAATCTTGCTGTGTGAGTGTGGTGTTGAGATGCTCAGATCCAACAGGCTCTTGACAGTCAGGGATTCTGAAGCATTTTCCACTCATGACTGCTCTTCCTGGGGACATTTTTATTTAAACTTAGCTGTATAATACAGGTATATAAATAAAACATTTACTAATAATAAATTACAAAAAGTATATTCTAAAAGAATTTGTGAGCTAGACAGATGGCTCAGGGGTGAAGAGTGCTCACTGTTCCTGTAGAGAACCAGGCTTCAGAACCCAAATGGGGGAACTTATAAAGGTGTATCATTCCAACTCAAGGGAGTCCAAAGACCTCAGAGACCTACAGACACATGTGCTCTCACATAAGTGCATGTATGCACACACGCTCAAACACACACACACACATATAGGACACACACACACACAATCTTCTTAAAAATTGGCACACATATAATGTTACCATTTCTTAAAGATGAAAGTAAGTTTGCATGCTAATGAGATGGGTGTCCTTGTTCCTTTAACACAATATAATCTGATATGTTAATTTGCTATGTGATGAGGAATTGTGCATGCTTTGGGTACAGAGCCAAGATCGTTGTGCTGTGCAATTACAGGGAGAACTGTTGGAAACGCCTCAGATTCCCACAGTACTTGATTTTTAATTAATTGTTGATCGTGGTTCTTTGAGAAGCCTCTTAATGTTTCCAAACTCTTTACTACTCTCACATTCAGCTCCGCAGCACCTTAGAGGTGGCACAGTTTACAAAGATTCACACTAACGTGCTGAAGCGACTTTTAAACCCCACACAAATAGAGAGGGTTGTTTTCTGGGTGATATTTTCTCGAATTTAAACGAGCCATTTAATACAAAGCAAAGGATGCAGCCCTGAATACCACTCAGTACCCCCATCAGTAAAGTGGCTCCTGGCCAGTTGTCCACAGCAACAAGCACAATGGGAATTCCTAGGTAGTTAACAGTTAATAAATATGCCAGAGCAAGGTTTTAGGAAATGGAAGTCAAAACATATTCTTGTGACATGCTGGCTCTTCACTGTCATCTTCAAAAGGCCAGCTCCTTCTGGCAGAGAGTTTGGCACCACACACTATTACATTATTGTAAATTTCTTCATTCATTTAACTTGCCTGGGCCACCGATGTTTCCTTTAACATGATATTGGATGGGATTAACCTGTGAGTCAGGGGCTTGAGTGAAACAGGAGGCCATCCTTGACATGAGTGTCTATTTCATGCTAACCCAGGTATACTCAGCACTTGCCTGTAATCCCAGCAGTTAGGAAGTTGGAGATTGGTTCTAATGCTTTGGTTCAATTGGGAATCTGCATGTCCAAACACTAAAGGTCCTTGTCCCCAGTTGGTTTCTGATTGATCAATAAAGATGCCACCAGTCAATGGCTGGGAAAAGGGAGACAGGGCAGGACCCTCATTGATGTGGAGGGCCAGGACATGGGTGGGGGGAGAAGATGGAGGATGGCTGGGATGTGATGGGAGACAGACGAGGAGAGCTGCAGGAGAGAAAACCAACCACCTATGTGAGATTTCAGGTAAGTGGCCCCTGGCCACTTCCTGGATTGGGCCCAAGGTATCAGGTGGAAGATTAGAAGTGCCCAGTCATTGAGTTAGCAAAGGCGTTTTTAAAATAAGCTAGTGTGTGTGTGTGTGTGTGTGTGTGTGTGTGTGTCTGTGTGTGTGTGTGTGTGTGTGTGTGTGTGTGCATGTGTGAGCTTCATTTCAGATCCAAAGAGCTACTGGGCCTGTGGCTGAAAGCTGGCAACCTGCTGGGAAGCATAAGAGAGTAGCGAAATTCACACTACACAAGAATGAGAAGTTCTCATGTCATCCCCAGCCACATAGTAAGTTCTACACCAGCTTGAGATATGTGAGAACCATTCTCCAAACAAAAGCCTAGTAGCTTCCTTTCTAAAAATATTTAATTCTCAAAGGATCCTGTTTTCTAAAGAAACAAAAGTAGCTCAAAAATAGTTCAACACATACACATACACACAGGCATCCATCCACCCATACACACACACACACACACACACACACACACACGCGCGCGCACGCACACAAACATACACACATGCATGCATGCCCCACCCACTCATACATATACCCCACGCCCACTCATATACCAGTGCTAATTGGTAGTTGGAATTGAAGAGAAACTGTGTGAGGCAATACAGTTGCTACAACACAGCCGTGAACCCAGAGGCAGCGCTATTCTCAGCTCTTCACAGAATCCACTGTCCCAATTACAGAAAGAGTAACTAATTGTGGAGTGCTGCTGTTGTAACAACTACTGCTTGTAAACAGTACAGCTTTAGGGAGACCGGCTTTCTCTACAAACACACTGGACTTAGCAAAAGCAATTGTAGTGGCAGTCATTTAATCTCTGCATGTAAAGTAGGAAAATACTATTAAACTTCTGAAAGGAATGTGAAATTACCATGTCTCCCAAGTGTCTGTGAATAAAATAGGTGAGGAGAAGGAGAAATATTCAATTTAACACCGAGAGTAATTTTCACCTTTCCTTCCTTAAAAAAAAAAAAAAAAAAAAAAAAACAGTGCGTGAAATGTCAGGTGTTGTCATGGAAACAGTATAAAATAAGAAATTTGTTTGTGGAGCTTGGAGTGAGATACAAAATTGTCAAATGGAGAGAGTTTCTATTGTCTGTTGCAGGATACAAAGAAGAAGAAAAAGCCATAATGATTTCCTGTAACCTTCTGCGCAGTGATTCTTTGCTCCCTTCACTGGCTTTGTGAGGAACTTCTAAGTTGTTCCCTTCGCTTGCCTTTCTAAAGCCCAGAGAGGGCAGCTTGCCTGGAGCACATTTACAGTGCCATTGCACCAAGTTAAAATTGCTGATTTGAAAACATAGAAATCACTTAAAAGAATTTAACACAAAGCAAGGACCATTCAAGTTTATGTAGCCATGAGGAGCCAGAATTCTTGAAGCAACTGTTACAAAGTAAAGTTCTCATGATTAGGGCAAGGCAAACCTAAATCGGGGTTCTACCTGCCCTCTGATGTTAAAACCCCATTATTGCTGCTCATCTTTGTCTGTGTATGTGTGTGCGTGTGTGTGTGTCCTGAGTGGGTGTGGTATGGTATGGTGTGGGGTGTGTGTGTGTGTGTGTGTGTGTGTGTGTGTGTGAGCTATGTATGTATTTTTACATTTGTATATATGTATACTGTGTGTGCATATACACACATATACACACATGCACACACACAACACACACACACGTGAGAGTTATCATTTTTCTTGGAATTTGATAGTTATACTACCAGAAACCTAGAGTTTTTTCTCTGACCTTCCCATAACTGACACAAGTGTCACTAGCCATTGTCTTGAGTTACACAGAACCATTCAAAATAAAGCCACATACACAGACAGGAATGAGTGGCAATAATGGGGTTTTAACTTCATAGGGCACGTAGAACCCAGACTTAGGTTTGCCTTGCCCTAATCATGAGAACTTTACTTTGTAACAGTTGCTTCAAGAATTCTGGCCCCTCATGGCTACATAAAACTGGAAGAGACCTGAATACCTTTCCTTCATGGATGGGAATGTCCACTTGGGGAACAGTTTTCCTGAAGATCCCCTGCTGGCGAGGGGTAGATTGCTGCTGCCCAAAGTGTAACCTCCTTGGGAAGCGTGGCCAAAGAGCTGCTTACCCCAGAAAGGGCACTGATAAGACATCAGAGAAATGATGGCGCTCAAGTCTAGCATGGAACCAAAGTTTACTGGGGAGACTTACCGAAACCTGACTGAAGGGTTCCTAATGAGAGCACGGGGGAGCATTTTTGATAACTTGCAGAAGCTGAGCCATTAGAGTTTCCTGCACACCTCCCTGAAGAACCCCCTCCCCTCAGCCATTCTTTACTGTTTAACCTCTGGGAGAGGCCCTGAGTCTGATTTCCTAGATGAGCTTCCTAGGTCATGGGAGCCTCTACCTTCTCCTAGGAGTAGAAAAATGTTCCAACCTAGAAGAACCAACTTAGAAACACCTGACTTCCAACTCAAGGCCCCAGGCCTATCCTCTCACGAGTTCTGGCCAAGAAAGGCGAAAACGTGAACTGTACTTAATGAATATTGAACTAGTTTCTGTGTCTCTTGTCTTATGTGAAGGAAGCTTTCTTCAGAGCTGTGTGCAAGATGAGCACATGAAACCATCTGAGGGCTACAGAAGAAGGGGGTGGAGTAAACAGGAGGATCTCAGCTCCTGAACAACTGCATCTCCCCCACAGTCACCTACCACACAACCCACCTTCTACTTTGCAAAGGAAACCCATGCCCTTCAACAAACCCTCTGAGCGGGAACACTTTCTGTGGGCTCAGTGAAAGCCTTCTGGAATAATTAGTGAACAATTAGTGCTGTCATTTCTGTCCTGGCTTGTCTGAGGTATATGTATGGCAACTGTGAAGAACAGTGTTTCAGAGCGAAGGTTCAGCTTCTGTCAGGATGCTGTGAAGTAAGAAACAATAAAAAAAAAAAGAAGTAATAACAATGTCTATCCCTAACCACGAGTCAAAAATCCATTCAAGGGAGACTCCCATAGGAGGAGAACATGGTCCAGAAGTACTGAGAGCTAAGAATGATCTCTTCCATATTTAAATGCATGAATCTCTGCAGCTATTATTAATCCACAGACATGGAACACACATTAACTGAGAGGAAAATGACCTTGAACCAGACAAGTCACGCACTGTAGCTGCTTGAATGTCTCTCTCTCTCTCCCTCTAAATATCCATGTCCTGACATGTGTGCGCTTGTGTGGTGGTGTTAAGAGATGGGACCTTCCTGAAGTAATCGGGTCATAAAGGTGAGGCCCTTTCAAGTGGAATTTGATTATATAGTTCTTAAATAACTCTCTCGGCCTTCCCATCATGTGAAGACAAATACAAGATGCACCTATCAACTAGAAAAGGAGAGCCCAGGAGCCAGCCCAGCAAGTCTGCCCAAAGATTGACTCTGGGGCTGGAGAGATGGCTCAGTGGTTAAGAGCACTGACTGCTCTTCCAGAGTTCAATTCCCAGCAACCACATGGTGGCTCATGGCCATCTACAATGGGATCCTACGCCTTCGTGTGTGTCTGAAGACAGTGACAGTATACTCATAAAATAAATCTTAAAAAAAAAAAAAAAGATTGACCCTGGACTTGCTGGCTCCTGAACTGTAAGGAATACATTTCTGTTAAGCCACTCCAGCTCTGCCATGGTGTTCTAGCAATGTAAATAGACTAAAACAATAATGGAGCTACTTAAGTATACATATGTGTCGTGCTTCTCAGTACCATCGCATTTTCTTTTGTGTGTGGGGGGGGAATGTATATCTTTGTATGGGGTGGAGGTAGGTGTTTGTAAGTGTGTGTGCTTATGGATGGATTGATAGGTAGAGGGCGGGTGTTAACCTTGGGTGTCATTCTTCAGGACCCATTCATTTTGTATTTTAAAACATAGTCTCTCACTGGGACCTGGGTGGCCAAGAGCCTCAGGGATCTGCCTGTCCCTGCATTCCCAGTACTGGAATTACAGAAATGTGCAACCATGTTCAATTTTCTGTGCTTGTGAAGTCAGATCCTCGAGCTTGCTCGGCAAGCACCTTCTTGCCTATGCATCTCTCTACCCTTTCACCATTGTGCTTTCAAAAGCACACGTACTGCTCATGAGTGATGGACACTTCAGTACAGCTTAACATACCCGGGAAGAGACAACTTCAATTGAGGAATTGCCTCAACCAGATTTGCTAGAGTCTATGTTTGGGGGACATGAGGGGTGTTTTCTTGATTGTCAACTAATGTAGGAGAGCTTAGCCCACTACAAATGAGGACATCTCTAGAAAATCTAGCTGAGCATAAGCCAAAGAGAGCAACTCAATACACAGGGTTCCTCCAAGGTCTAGGCTTCAGTTTCTGACCCCAGGTTTCTACCTTGAGTTCTTGCCATGGCTATTATTGATAATGGACTCTAACCTATAAGCCAATAAACCCTTTCCTCCCAAGGTTGCTTTGGGCCAGTGCTTTATCACAATGACAAAGAAACAATCTTGGCCAGTGCTCCACCCAGATCCCACTCCGGAGCTGCAGGTGCTCCCCGCCCCCAGCTCACCTGCAAGCTTTAACTCTAACATTGGTTCCACTTTAGTTTGGGAACTTAAGGAGCTCCTCCACTTTAGCTCTGTAACAATGTCTCAGAAAGCCTAAATTGAATGTTTTACAAGCACATTATCTGAAATGATTGTTGGTAGGCCCAAATTACACCCTAGTCCACTATAGAAAGCCTATCATCACCCCCACAATCTCATTTTCCTTTAAATGCCAATTAGCAACAAGATAAGAATAGTACAGTGGAATTGAGGCAATTACCTAAAAATCTCATTTTGCTAAACGTGCATGCTTCCTTACAGCCGAGTAAAAGATAATAAATGCCCTACTGTCTCCCTTCCAGACTCCACCATCCAGCCCCTTCACTTCATTGAGTGATTTGGTTAAGATTTGCTGTGCAATGGCTTACCCCTGGGCCTCACTCATGCTGGGCACACATTGAGCACTAGCTAAGTCCGAATCTCTTCCTTTAGTTTTAGATGAGAGAAAAATGAGATGAACAAAATCCTAGATTACAGAATTCTACAACGATGGAAGGAAATGGTCATTCTTGTTTTCCGAAGACAGTTTCTGGGGACTTCAAAATCTTCTTGGGAGGCTTTAGATAGAGGCGTCAAGTAACTGAGATACACTTAAACCATTCAAGACAAGCTACATGAACAATGACTAATACTACCTGACATAAAATCTATTCCAATATTCTCCTCCCACTTGAGTCCTTTCACACATATTCTTTCTTAATGATTGGCACATTTCCAAATGTTGCATACGTTATGGGGTTCTTTTAAATGTTCTATAAGCTTGATCCCTAGCCCATGGGTTAGAAGAGACATTGGTGGGAAGAGATGGTGGTGAAGCAGATAATCATTCACCACTTGGAAGCTCAGTTCATGTCCAGTTGTCTCTGTATTGATAAGGGACTATCCTTTGTAAACAGCTCTGTGCCCTTAATGGGCCTGCCTTTTCCTCATGGCATCTCTGTATGATGTTAGGAAACTGAAGGATCAGCAACTTCAGTTTCCTTGGGTCAGGATGGGTTTCCGGGGGAAGCTCTTGCTGACCTCTCCCCACATGGACTTTTGTAACATGCTGAGGGTCGAATGCTATAGCAGACCTGAAATATTTCTTCAGTTATTTATACACTACAGTGGTTTGGCTATAAAATGACCCCCCACAGGCTCACATGTTGTTAGAACACTTGGTCCCTCCCCATGTGGTGGGATTCTTTGGAAAGGTTATGAGACCTGTAGAAGGCAGAGCCTTGCTAAAGGAACAGCATCACTATGAACAAATTTTAAAGTTTTATAGCCTGGTCCCACTTCCTGTTCCTGCTTGTTGAGTGTGTAGGCGATGAGATCAGCCAGCTTGGTGCCTCTGCCACCATGCCCCCCTTACAATGATGGACTCTCTCCCTTTGAAACCGAAAGCCAAAATAAGCCCTTGTCTTTTAAATTCTTCTTACCGTGATATTTTTTTTAAGATTTATTTGTTTGTTTGCTTGCTTGCTTGCTTGTGTATATAAATATACTCCAGACACACCAGAAAAGGGCATTGGATCCCATTACAGATGGTTGTGAGCCACCATGTAGTTGCTGGGAATTGAACTCAGGACCTCTGGAAGAGCAATCAGTGCTCTTAACTGCTGAGCCATCTCTCCAGCCCCTTGCCATGGTATTTTTGTCATGGCAACAGAACATAAATTAATACTAAATCCTGGATGCAAATTAACAGGATATAGAAATGCATATCTAAAACCATTTTACCCCAGAATATCTGAAATACTTTTTTTATGCTAGGAATATGAGCAGAATAAATATCCAATATAATCTTTTAGGTAGACATCTAGTTTTTATCATTTTTATTTCCTAATACTGGTGGAAGATTTGTTTTCTGTTTTTTGTTGTTGTTTTGCCATTGTTGTTCTGAACTTATCACTTAAATGGGCATTGGAATTTGCTTTTGTTTCTTTTTACTTCACCCTAATTTTATTTCCATTGTCCTTAACCTGAAGAAATGCACCATTTCCACACTTAGGAAGTTTCAAGGATTCTTTGAGTGACTCCCTCTCCCTTTATTCCTCAGTCAGCTGCTTGAACTCTGATTGTGTAGAAGTGGAAACACTCAGCCCATGTTTCATGCTTTGCACCTTTTTCTTATTGTTGTGTATTTCTTGTACTCTATCCCACGTGATATTTCTTTTGGCTTGATATTCCAAATTTATAATCTATCCCCTCATACTGTGACAATTCTATTAAATTATTATGTCCTTTACTTCTACTACACTGATTTCAACATGATCATATTTTATAATAATATTCATATTACTATAAATGATATCTTTTCTTTTATCAAAGAATGTGCCTATAATCAATTGAATTTCTAATAATTGATAGAGTTTATGGAAAGGTACATAGTCTTTATTTTTAACTTAAATAGAGTTGAATAGAGTTTGACATCCTCCAAGCTTGAGCCAGTCTTTGATTCTGGCATTTACTTGTTATTGTAATGAGTGACTATAATCCCAGAACTAGAGAGGTGGAAGCAAGAGAATCAGAAATTCGTGGTCAACCTTAGCTGTAGTGAGTCTGAAGCCATTCTGGGCCAAATGAGACCTTTCTTAAAAGATAAAAATTGAAAATATAAGACATGAGATTTCTGGGGCTTGTTCCTATGGATGCTGTGTTTATTTCCCATTTCCCATGGGTAGAATTTTCCAGAACTCTGTGAATTTAATTGGGTCATGGAACCTCATAGCCCAGAGCAGAGCACAGACCCCCTCTGCAGAAGTATCCTGTTGCGTCAGATCCATGGCTTCTGTTGCCCAGGAGACTCTCATCTAGTCTCCAGGTAACCCTGTTGTGTTTTGCAAAAGGAATCATTTTTCATTCTCCACTGTCAGTATAGACAAGCTTTCAGACTAGTGACTTCTTAAATAGGCTGCCCTGTTGGATAAGGATAGAACTGCTGCTGAACCAGGGTGAGAAGTAGCATGGGCCAAGGTGAAAAGAGAACCTTCATCCCCCTGTCAACCCTTCACCCCATCCCCCCATAATCCCATCCCCCTATCATCCCATCACTCCATCCCCCGCTAATCCCATTCCCCTATCATCCCATCAACTCATCCCCCCATCATCCCATACCCCCACCCTCATCACCCCTATCACCCCAGAGGTGAAAAGACAACCTCCATAATCCCAGGGAAGCAATATCTATTTTCAAAATCTCTGTACATGGGCATTGTGAAACAATAGATTGGGGGGAGTTACCCTTTGCCCAAAACAAGCAAAACATTGACAAAATGTATGAGAGCAACCATTTTTAAGACCCTAGGCTCCAGGCAAACAGGAAATCCTTGAGATATGGACAGCTGTGCTGAACTCTAGTGTTGTCTACTATGCTGCTTCAAGAGAATTTCTAGACTGTCGCACAGAGGTGGAACCAAGATAGGGTCTCCTGTACTTGTATAGTGAGTATTAGCCCTCACAAGGACAAGCCCCAAAGAGGAGAGTGTGGCATACGGGGAAGAACTACTGATCCCACCAGCTGGGAAAGAAATTACTACCACAGGTTGAATCCAAATTTAAAGGAAACTTTAATTCAACATTGACCAGGTTGATGAACTCTGGTCAGATCCATCTCTGGGTTCCCAGAAAATTGCCACAAGTTATGATTTGCAGGGACTTAAAAAAGGCAAAACCCACAATTCACTGCATTTCTTATCAGGTCTAATTAGGGACAGCCTGACATATTTTCTGCCTATCTATATCCAATGTGGACAACCATACATCCTGATACATTTGCTGCTCACACACCTCCCACCCACATGTGATCGAGCACATCCCATGCAGACAGATCAAACATCATAGGACAAACAGGAACTATTCTTAACTGCAATCAGAACTCTTAACCTTCAAGATATGGTTTCCCTGCCTTGGTTTCACAGTACCTGCAAGGATTTAGAGAGAAAGAATACAACTTAGAGTGGAAAAAAGATCATGTGTCATAAATCTAAGGATCGATTCATAGCCATGATATGTACAAAGTTCTCAAAACTCAAAAGCATGAAAAATGAAACTACACATCAATTGAAAACTGAAAAATGGAGCCCGGCTTAATAATATGCTTTAGTCATCCCAGCCCTGTGGAGGTTGAGATAGGGAGGTAGTGAGTTCAAAGTCACCCTAGTCTACATTGTGAGTTCAAGGACAGACTCAATTATGAAGCAAAGTTTTGTCTCAAAATAAAAAGCAGAAGTGCTTGAAAAGATTTATAGATAATAAATATGCACCTGAAAATATATTCAACACTACTAATCAGGAAAAGGAGAACTAAAATCTAAAGCAATGAACCATTGCATGCCAGTTAGAATGGCGGAAGAATACAAACATGTCAAATGTCAATGAAAAAAACAGAGGTACCAAGGGGTCAGCTTCACTTTCTGTGATAAACTACCTTGATAAATGCAGCATAAGCAAGAAAGGGCTCTATGTGACTTACAGTTCCAGTCACAGTCATCGCAGCAGGGAGGACAAGGTGGAAGAACCTGAGGCATCTGGTCTGAGCTGGTCACTTTACATCCACAGTCCAGAGGGGAGCCAATGAGTTAATGGATGAATGTCTGCCCCCTCTCTCCTTTCCATCATGTCTGGCCTCCTGTCCATGACATGGTAGCAACCACATACAGGGTGGCTCTTCCCAGGTCAGGTAACTCAAATTAAGGAAATATTTCACAAGCACACTCACAGGCCAACCCAAGTCATATAGTTTCTCACTGATGCCCTTGCCAGATGATTCTATATTGTGTCAATTTGACAGGTAAAACCAATCACTCACTACATAAGGTTCTTCTACAGTCCTTCTAGAAAGCAATTAAAAGAGTAAAATTCCTTTTAAAAAAACCTGTATATATGATATATATATATTCTTCTCTTCTGGCTACTTAACAAGTATGCACACACTCATCATGAAAGCGTGTGTGTGCACATAAACACTTAACACACATATGCACAGTAGAATTTTATTTGTCATAGTCCCAAAATGGAAGTAACTCTAATGTCAACCAACTGGTATGTGGATTGACTAATATAAGACAGCCTACAATGGAATATCAGGTAAAAATGAATCAAGTGAAATGAATGGTAGCACATTCCTGGGATACCAGAATTTGGGAAGAGAAGTCATGAGAATCCCAGTTCAAGTTTAACCATGGATACAACACTCTTTCATACAAAAAAAAAAAAAAAAAAAAAAAAAAAAAAAAAAAAAAGAGACTAGAGCAATAACTCAGTTAGAAAACAGTTGCCCCAAAACATGAAGAACTCATTTCAACCCGCAGAACCCATGGAAAAGAAGCCATCCATGGTGGCCTGTACTTGTAACCCCAGCATGAAGAGATGGACATAGACAGATCTCAATAGGCTACCTATCTAGTCTATTTGACAAGTAGCAGGTCATTGATACAAATGAGAGACCTTGTCCTACCAAAAAGAGAGAGAGAGAGAGAAAAGAAAGAGAAAAACAGAAAGAAGAAAGAAAGAAAAGAAGGAAGGAATAAAAGAAGGAAAAAAGAAAGAGCAAAAGACAGACAGACAGACAGTCAGAAAGACAGAAAAAGACAAGCTGGACAGTATCTGTGGAACAACACACAAAGGTGTTCTAGATTTGTGACCCTGGGGACAGACATGCATGACCACATACATACTTGTAGCAGCACACACAAGCATGCACACACACACATATGTGTACACAAAAAGCTAAAAAGAACTTTTAATGTATGTAAGAACTTGTGTGAACACCAAAATAATCTTTGAACTAAGCCAAAACCTCAAATTATTGAATTGTTCCATTTATGAAAATGCCAGAAATGTCACTCTGATATCTAGCGATGCTAAAGGGATCTGTGTTAGCTTGAGGACGAGGCTGCATGGCAGCAAGGTGAGGAGGAAAAGATTTAAAAGATGTGAGGATGCTTAGGCGTGGTGGGGCTGGCTTCACGGCTGCATTCATATTCAAAACCTACACATTCTACCTTCAAATATACACAGTTTACAATATGTCATTGATACCTGAATAGAGCTCTCTCTGTGTTTTGTTAAAGGGGGACAGATGGAAGCATTGTTGAATGTCCACACCCAACAGTGACTCTTTCTGTACACTTGGTTTATGTAATGTTGGAGATCAAATTCAGGGATTCTTGCATAGTAAACATGCAAGCTGTTAAGATTTCTGTAAAGTATACCCAGTTCTTTTCCAGTGTGCTGCTCCCTGTGCTAGTCAATAAAGACAGAGTGAAAGCCCTTTGTTAGCCATAGACAGATGCCTATCAGCTGTAAGCAGAGGCTCGGCCCACCCTTGGTCAAACTTGTCTAAGGGAAAATGCTGTGTTCTTTCCTTAATGTGACACAAACACATTCTGGCACTTCTGAAGCTATATTCTGATTGTGTTAAAGTCACTGTGTTTGGCATCTATGACAGGAGAATTCCTAGCTGGTGACGGAAATCAAGAACTGGTTGTGCAGAGTGGGGTTGAGTGAGGTGTCCTTAAAAATAGAAATAAATGCATACAAATTAGGTGAACTGCTAGTGTCATGATTAAAAACATGGGATTCTTTCTGCCTGATTTGCTCCCATCAACCAAAGTCTAAATTTTCATTCCATGACAGTAGCTCTGCCTCCTCAAACACCCCATTTCCAGTGAGCCCCTGGAATGTCATCAAACCATTTTGGCCCTAGCAGGAAATCCCTTTATGAGCCACGATGTGCGTGCTGGGAATTGAACTCGGGACTTCTTGAAGAGCAATCGGTGCTCTTAACCACTGAGCCATCTCTCCAGTCCCAGGAAATCCCTTTATTATCCATACCAGTGCTTCTTAAACATTCTCCCCTTCCTGCCCCAATGCACACATAAAGTTCTGTGGGATCACACAGAGTGGGCCTTCTGAAGCAAAGCCATGCTCAGGGTCACTTTCCCATAGCATAATATACACAACATCTGGTGCTTACTTTTTTTTTTTTTTTTGAACATTTT
>NW_022196906.1:105797793-105820417 GCF_008632895.1 Mastomys coucha | reverse complement strand
TTCTAAGTCTGTGAAGAATTGAGTTGGAATTTTGATGGGGATTGCATTGAATCTGTAGATTGCCTTATACACCTTAAAGAAGAGGAAACACTGGGTGTTGAAATGTAGAAAAGATGGGGTGGAGAGATGCCTAGCCACTTCCAACACTTGCTGTTCCTCAAGATCTGAGTTCAGTTCCCAGCACCCAGGCAGATCACAACCACCTACCACTGTAGTTCAGGGGATCTGATGTGCTTTTCTGGCCTCTTCAGACACATGAACATGGGTCACATTCTCTCTCTGTCTCTCTGTCTCTGTCTGTCTCTGTCTGTCTCTGTCTGTCTCTGTCTCTCTGTCTCTCTATCTCTCTGTCTCTGTCTGTCTCTGTCTCTGTCTCTGTCTGTCTCTGTCTCTGTCTCTGTCTCTCTGTCTCTCTGTCTCTGTCTGTCTCTGTCTCTGTCTCTGTCTGTCTCTGTCTGTCTCTGTCTGTCTCTGTCTCTCTCTGTCTCTCTGTCTCTGTCTGTCTCTGTCTGTCTCTGTCTGTCTCTGTCTGTCTCTGTCTCTCTGTCTCTGTCTGTCTCTGTCTCTGTCTCTCTCTGTCTCTCTGTCTCTGTCTGTCTCTGTCTCTCTGTCTCCTTCTCTCTCTCTCTCTCTCTCTCTCTCTCTCTCTCTCTCTCTCTCTGTTTTTCTATCTCTTATGTCACTTAGAACTTAGTGAGCATAGATTTTTCTGAACTCTATTTTATCCAGATATTCCTTAACCTTGGATGTTTCAGCAAAACCATTTTTGTATATTGAGATGTGGGCTTTGGTTACACAACCAAGCATTACTGAGGCCATATTAATCACCTTAATGTAAGTGGGGAATTGAAAACTACAGCTATGTAGTAACGCCATTTGAAAGAAGTTTATTGCCTTTTGAATAACATAATGTCCCGAACAGCTGAAATGAAATCTTAGAGATACTGTCAGAGAAAAAAGTTCCAGTGCATAAAAAATGGAAGGTCAACTAGTCAAAGCCCTATACACAGGATGGGAATGGCTGGGGAGGTTCCAAGCAGAATCACAGGTATTGGATTGGAAGAAACTCTGCAGGCACAGTTCCTTTAGACCAAAACCGCTGGACATAACCCAGTCTTTAAACGATAATCATTTAATGTGGCTTAAAATTTTGTGTCTCTCTTACCAAAATCACATTCATTTACTGACCACAAATATGTTTAAACATGGTATCTTCATTCCCCCAGATTTCCCCTAAGTGCCTGTCTGTTCATTGGGGTGTGGACTTGTTATATATTTGATGAATAGATGGATGAATGAATTAATAAATAGATAAAAGAAGGAAGGACAGTACCTTGGTAGAGTATCCCTGAGCCCTTGTAATGTCCTGGGAATGGCTTCTTAGGGGACAATGTGGTCCTGAGAGTCTCTGTATGAACCACCCAGTGGCAGTTGTTTATTTAGTCCAAGAAAGGTTAGCGACCAGGAGCAGATCTCAGAAGATGGCAGGCACAATGCTTTTGTTTTCTTCATTTTTCCTGTCTGAACTCATTAAAGTCAAAGACTTGGGAGGCGGTGGACTGGAGAATATTTTTAGTCCAGTTGTCCTGAAAAATAACTGTTTTATCAACTTAGTTTATAAAATTGAATTTGAAAAGAAAGTAACAAATACTTGTCTCTGCAAAGGAAAAAAAAAAGCAATCATCAAAAGACAAAAACAAAAAGACAAAACAAAACAAAACAAAAACAGTTCCAAGCTAAGTTATTACTCCATAAAGATTTTGATCCCACACACACCAAAATTAGTAAGAGAAAGATTATAAACATAAAATTCATCAAATAATTGCGTGCTATCTGATAGTGAATGTAGAAGGCCCTCACAAAGCTGGATGATGGGTCTGTGTCAGTTACATGGGGCTGAGGAGTCCAGGTGTCCTCTCTTGCTCTCTTGCCTCTCCTTTGTCTCCTGCCCCCTTGCTACTTCTCTCTTCCCATTCCCTTCCCCCCTCTCTCCATGTGGTCATGGCTGGCCTCTACTTCTCTACTCTCTCCTTCTCTCTGCCTTTCTCTGCCTCTGCTACCCTCTTAACTCCCCTTCCCATGCCCTAAATAAACTCTATTCTATACAAAAAAACAAAAAGAGTCTGGGTTCAACAGTATTGCTCAGTCATGAATAGCAGAAAGAGTCCCAAACACACCATCCACATTACACAGAAACCAAACCTGCAAGCTTTGGTATCTATGACCACATTTAATCATGGATGTGACATCAAATTGGACAATTTAGAGAAAAAGACAAGCCATCCAAAGAAGATTGTCCAGAATGGAAATCAGGCCATCACATGGGGGAGAAGTGAGGGAGTCGACAGAGAGGCTCAGTCATGGAATGTGACACAACAGCCATGGGAGACTCTGGTGGGGATATCACATGGCTGCCTCTGTTCAGAATTAGGACAACTGAGATGCAGACAGGAAGAATTTAGCTTTGTCATGGGAGGGTTCTCTTCTCATAATTGAAGGTTTCCTCCATGGGGTCAGTTTCTTAGTGTAGTAGAATGAACGGCTCTCAGAAGCATAGGAGGGGTCCATCCCCAGTCAGACAAGGAAAGAGCCTGCCCTCAAAGTGAGGACTCATAGTGAAGTGTGGAGACCCATTTTGTTCCCTCCGTGACTTAGTTCAGAGTGCATACTCGATTGTGTCTAATGGAAAGCTCCATGCTAACCTTGAAGTGAAGCCAGTCCTTAGACCTCACCACTGTGAGATCTCTACCTTAAGTTCCGGAATGTAAGGGCTATAGTATTTAATCTCCTGCCCAGGAAACAGGGGGATAAACATGAACTAATTCAGAGTTGATGATTGTTCTTATCCCTTGGAGACCTGAGACCTCAGGGAAAACAACTGCTCTTCTGAAATGAGGGAGGCATAGATCTGCTAAAGTGCACTAGAATTTGCTAGAACCATAAAGTATCAGGGACTGTTAAAAAGTAGCTGGTAACTGTTGCCTTCTGGAAGCTGAGCATTGACTAGTATCTTAGTACTTAGAAACTTCTGAGGACTTCAGTCTCAGAGAGAGTCTACAGATCCCTGGTGTTTCCCTCTAGAACCCATTCCTGACTCCCAAGGAGAAGATCTGAGACAGTTGCTTATGGCAGAGGAGGTGGAGAGTAATGACCTAGTAGTAAGTACAGAAGAGATAAGGCTCGACAAGCCCACTGCATACAACATTCTCCATCATAACATCTTGTTTTTATAGAAAAAGGATTCCCCAGCAGCCCATGCCCCTTGGGGAAAAGTTATTCATCCCACAGTGGCCTTTCACACTGAGTAGGAGGCACTGTTTGCTTGGGGATTTCCTAAGGTGGAGGAGAGCCATGACCACACACAACTGAGCACCTTACTAAGGTGGCAGAGACACATCACCACGCATGACTGAGCTTTATGCATGTCGCTGTTGGATCTTCCTTCTAGTGTCAATCAAGCATCATACTTAATGTAACACGATGACTTGTCCCTGATCCTAGAAGGCAATTTGTTCTCTTCCACTATTTTGCTTAACTCCATACAGGTAACCTTAGCTAATACCTGAAAGAAAATGTAAAAGGAGGTGTTCAGATTATAAAAGAAATTAGTGAAGGTGTTTATTCAAAGTTACTCTGTGTCAAAAATCATCTAGAATCTCCTGGAACTCATAGGTGTATAGTATAACAAAGTCATAGGAATAACGTGTGTGTGTGTGTGTGTGTGTGTGTGTGTGTGTGCGTGTGTGTGCATGTGTGCATGTGTGCATGTGTGCGCACGTGCTTAATGCAGCTTGCAAATAGAGGTCCAAGGACAACAACTTGAGAGTCCATGCTCTCCCTTCAACACATGGGTCTCGGGATGGTTAAACTCCGGTTATCAGGTTTGGTAGCAGGCATCTCTTCCCAACTGAGCTATTGTTTTAGCCTCCAATTGTCTTCTTATGTCACAGCAAAGGAAGACTGAAAGTAGACATTATCATTAATAGTTAAGTTGTAATAAAATTAAAACATAAAAAGCAGAAATAGTTTGTAAAATATATATGCAGAATTTGAGTTCAATAAAGTATAAAATGCTAATGAAGAAGTCATAGAATAAATAAATTGGGAAGTCATCTGTGGTTTTGTGGAGCACACCATAACTCACAGGTTAATGATGCAGGAAACTCAATGTGGGGTCCATGAGGCTCTCTTACCAAATATCAAATATTTCTGTAATATGAAAGTATTATAAAATAAGAATTGTTGTAGAAATTCATAACACTCTCACCAGGTTGGTATGTTTTCTTGAACCTAGTACTATGTCAATAGCACCCACCTCCTTTAAATGTCTGCCGTTACTATTACTGTCACTCGGTATTATTTTGTGTTACAGTGCAGATACAGGCGCCGTAGTGAACATGTGGGGGTCAGAGGGCAACTTCTGGGAGTCTATGCTCTCCTTCCATCTTGAATCTGTTAACTTCTAGGGATCTAACTGAGGTCATTAGACTTACATAGTAGGGGCTCTTATCCACTAAGCACACATTTATCTCCCAAAGGAACAACAATAATAACAATAATAATAATAATAATAATAATAATAATAATAATAATAATAAACAACATGGTAGCATATATTACACCCTACATCCATTCTGATTCTCAGGATTTAAAGTTCTTCATAAAAACAGAACATAATGCTAACCAATATTAATAGCGCTAGCACTCATAAATTCTTATGATACAGGCAAATATTATAATATCTAAACAAGTGCTTACAAGCCCACAAAGCCATGTTTGCTGTAAACTGGGAATCCCCCAAATGCACCTCAATTCCTCCACGCTGTGTGAGATGGTCTGAAGTCTCTCACGGTGTCTCAGTGTTTTGCATATAGCCCATCTAGCCACAGCACATGCTGACTCAGGCCACATACTCGGATTTCCCACTTCCTTCTCGTTCTGAGCCCTGTCGCTCCTCCTGTATCACCTCTCTTCTTTGCTGGTCCCAGTGGTCTCACTTCCTTCACACAGACCAGATGTTGTTTCTGCTATGACTACTTCAACATGCTAAGCAAGTACTCTACTACTGAGCTATATCTCCAGCATTTTTTTTTTTTAATTTTGAAGACAGAACTTGGTCAGGTGCCTTTACCTGCTGAGCCATCTTCCAGGTCTTTTTATCCCCCCACCTTTTTTTTTTTTCAAATATTCACAATAACCCTAGTGTAATTCTTTTTTTAAGATTTATTTATGTAAGTACACTGTATCTGTCTTCAGACACACCAGAAGAGGGCATCAGATCTCATTACAAATGGTTGTGAGTCACCATGTAGTTGGTGGGATTTGAACTCAGGACCTTAAGAAGAGCAGTCAATGCTCTTAACCACTAAGCCATCTCTCCAGCCCCAAAGATTTATTTATTTATTTTATGTATATGAGTACACTGTAGTACTGATGGTTGTAGGCCATCATGTGGTTGTTGGGATTTGAACTCTGGACCTCAGGAAGAGCAGTCAGTGCTCTTAACAGCTGAGCCATCTCTCCAGCCCCCTAGTGTAATTCTTAACATGTAGGATTAAACAAGACTTCACGAGTCCTAAACAAATACTCTTATTTTGTAAATCTAAGTGTATAAATAGTTCTGATAGCTGATAAAAGGGATTAACTCAGAAATTATATCTTCTAAATATTTTGCCTGTACTCCATAATTCTATTTCATAAGATTATATGGGCATGTATAAAAATATTACTACACATACATATAAAAATCTCAGTACAATGCACACACAGACACCACACACACACACACACACACACACACACACACACACACGCACACACACACACTGCTATATACAATTTCTAAGAAAATTAGCACTACTGAGGAGGCTCCCAGTATGTACACATCACAATGATGCTTTGGACTAAGTTTCCAATGGATGCGTCTTTCTGCTCATTGTTTTGCAACATCAATTCAGTTTCAGTGCAATGTGTCTTGATGCTCCTGACAGATACTCCCAAACTCTACCCATTCCCACCTGAATGTCCCTCAACGCAGGAACACAAATTAACAGGCCTCTCTGCCTCCCACTTAGCCAGCTGTGCAACAATAACTAACCATTGCAGCATCAGCTGGTCCCAGTGTGCCACCTAGCAGAAGCACTGTGGAGAATGTGCAGCCCCTGCTAAACTCTCTGGCTACAGGAAGGTTAATTAACACTGTTCTTGGAAATGTCAAATGATCAGTGAAAATAGCAGTAAATTGGGGTCACTGGGAGCTCCTTCTGCATTCAGCATACACAATATGCTCAGAGCGATCTGTGCAACCCTGTAGTAGTTTATGTGTTCACAGGCTATTCCAATGACAAGTACAGATTCAAATTTTAATTGAAACACAGACCTTTGGGTTTTTTTAGTTTACCATTTATTGTTATTTGTGTGTGTGCCTCTTTTGGGGACACTCTTGCCACATGCCTAATAGAGATGGCTTGGTGAGTAAAGTGCTTGTCACACATGTGTGAGCACCAGAGTTTGCATCCCCAGCACGCATATAAGCATCAAGTGAGTAGGGAATCCCCTTTCTCCCTATAATTCCATGGAAGGTAGAAACAAGGGGTCCTAAGACCGAGCTGGCCAGCCAGGCTAACCATATTGAATTCAGTGAGGGACCTTAACTTACTGCATGTTGTGAGAAACCTTGCTTCAAAGAATAGTGAAGAGAAATTAAGGCTGGGTGTCGGTCTCAGACTTCCATATGCCTGCCACGCACATTTGCATTCACACATGAGCCCACATACATGTAAACACACATACAAGAGGACACTGCATACAACAACACATGCAAACAAACAAACAAAAACTGCCAATGAGGCATCAACCTGGAGGGTGGGGAAGATAGGTGGGTTTAGCTAGAACTTCAAGAGAAGGATATGAACGTCATCCCTTCGGAGGGGAGTTGCATAAAGTCCATGTGATGCTGGAGATCAGGGTGAGCCTCTGACCAATGAGGATGGGAGAAAAGTATACACTGCCACAAAGAACCAAAGGCCAGAACAAGATAGGTCTCAGAAGTGGTGGCAACGCACCAAGAGATAACCCTCAATGACACAAAACTCATTCAAGCTGCTCAGAAGTGGCTAGTATATGCATGGTCAGTGGGAAATGCACACAGCAGAGGTTGCCATTGAGTGTGCATCCTTAAGGGAAGTCATCAGCAGGCATGCCGATTTCATTGCCAATGAAGAAGCTCTGTGCACATTTTCATCTTCTATCTCTTCTCCCTATTCGCCAACCACTCCTTACGGTTTGTCTTCATGCCATGGTGGCTCACTTAATTAAACTCTGCTCATCAGGCACACAGGGGACCCAGGTCTTGACAGTGACTCCAGCTGAGGGAATGTTTAGAATGCTCTACGTGACTGAAATCCACGGAGGATGTTGGTGTTTTATGTAACAGGTAGGAGAATGGGCAAACCCTTGCACTGGTTTAAAGAATTCTCTCACTGCATATTCCTATGTGTTCTACAAGATATAACTGTTCCAATTCATAAAGAATGTACAGGATTCAACTACCTGGAACACCCCTCTCGTAGCGAAAGAAACCCATCTGTGGCAGTCTAGCCACTTTCTTTTGACAAAATCTAACATGTGTCTGTATCTATACATTTCATTTTACTATTAGATTGTTCTGTCAGAGTCTTAAAAGCAGGACAGGCAGTGAATGAATTGCATGTGAAGGACACACAATTAGTCTCAGTGTTATCTACACACATTTTTACCTCAGCAATATTCTAAATCAATCGGGCTTCACATCCTCCAATCAAAGAGCCTCTTTGGGGAAACAGGTAAAATGAAGCTGAGCTCTCAGCCGAAGGCTGCACACACCAAGTGGAACAAAGCAATTTTCTGCACTCACTGCAAGCTGGCTTCTTGGAACTCAAGAGACTACATGACTCTACAGGGCCCAAACTTTCTGTTTGGTGTTCGTTCAGTGTGTATGGGGTCACTAACTTAGGGATCGGAGCTATATCAGAAGGGAACAAATGGAACATTTGTCTTTATACATCTCATGGTCTAGTGGATGGAAAGTCCATAGACATTAATCAAACAAACAAGCAAACAACAACAACAAAAACCGTGTTAGTTGTAGATTGTAACCAGTCCTGTGGAAACGCAAGAAAATATGTGGATAAGCAGCTTGGGTGTTTGAGATGCTTAGATTAGTGGGAAAGTCTCTGAGAAAATTGTGTGTGAGCCAAGTGGTAAATGGCATGGAGGACTTGCCTAGATAAATAATCTGGGAAGGGGTTGTATGTGGCACATACTCCCAAAGCAGCAAGGAAGACCAGGAGCATTGGGTTGACAAGAAGGGAGAAAGCAGACCCAGTGGGAGGGTTGTTGGGGACAGGAAGTTAAAGACCAACTTCTAAGCATATTTGCTAAAAGTCAATTAATTTTATTTCTCTTATGAAATTTTCATCTCATGTTATATAGCTGAGGAGTGAAACTGAGGCTGAATGGCCAGGTAGACAATGGTTCCAAGACATATATAATTGGTGTGGCTTTATACTGAGGTCACTGGGGCACCTCATGCATGCAGTTGAGTCACTGGAGCACCTTGTGCATGCACTGAGGTCACTAGGGACCCCTTGTGCATCCAGTGAGGAGCACCTCCTGCATGCAGTGAGCCCTTGCTCATTCACATTTTTTCTAAAAAGCCAATACCCAGGCTTCCCATAAGACAAAATAATCCCCGTCTCAAATTGAGTGTCAGTTTTGTTTCTGCTGCTCCTGCTAGAATTTTATTTCTCATTTCCCTCTCCTTGGCAGATAGATGTTTTCCCCACGACAGAAAGCAAGGAGATGGGTATTAATTCTCACTTGAACCACCCTTTGCCCAGGAGTCTCTGAGTCAGCTCAGGTCACAGTCTTTGTCTAAGAGTGAGTGAGGGCAGAGCAGGTTTGTCAGGCCTGGAAATGATGGCATTGCTCAGGTCACAGAAATGCTTCCATCTTGTCCTCCCTCTTAGCTCTGTCATTTTTCTAGTTCAGAAGGAACTGAATTGGTCATGAGGCTGGTGACCTAAATATTAGTTACACATCTGTCCTCTTTTTCTCAAGCAATAATTTTATTTCCTGTATTATATTTATAGCACATCATCAGGTAGATCCAACCTGTAGCCACAGGTGACACACAGCCAAGGACAGTGGTGAATCCAGTCCCACCCAAAACCATGAACTGAGTTAAAACACTGAGACTTTGATTTTGAAATTTTTTCAACTCAATTTAGCAGTGTTTTAGCACAACCCATATGGATGACAATGTCCTGTTGTGATGTCAAAAGGTTAGACACATATGACTCCAAATTATTTGCTTTTAGTTCTTTTTGTTAAAACATTGAAAACAAGAATTTTGCAAATGTTACTTTTCAACAGCCCATCCACCCCTTGCTACTCTCTAAAAGAGTATTTGGATCACTGTAGATGGCAAGTAAATACTTATTGGATGGATGGATGGATGGATGGATGGATGGATGGATGGATGGATGGATGGATGGAGTCATGAATGGCTAGAGAGATGAGTTCATGGATATTGGCCATGACAGAATTTCCTATGAATTGAGAAGTGCATAAATACAATGTACTTATTAGGAACTAAGTTTTGTCACTAAAATGTTCTAGGAAAATATCTTTTTCATCATTTTTATATCCAAGGACCCTCTGCTCTGCACTAATCCTTTTTAGGAATAAAATATGGGATGTGTAACTTGGCTCTGGTTAGGGAAATGATAGGAAATCCTGGAGCTCTACTCAAGCAATCCCAAGACAACTGCACTAGATCCAGTGGGGTGAGTCCCCTTGACTGCATACATCCTGGGATATTGGAAAACCCCTTGGCTGTATGTGTAATGAAAGAATTTTATGAGAAACTATAATGGTCTGAGCACGTGCCTGCCTACTCATGAACAAACAAACAAACTTAGGTGGGTTTCAACTCTATCTACTTGTAACCTTGGCATACGAAACACTTCTTCAGCAGGCAAACTCACTGGATACAGATCTGTCCAATGCTACCAAAGCTAAATGTTATTAGGTCACAACTGCTGTGAGCCCCACCTGTGACTGCTGAACTCGCCCATTAGCTGAGCCTCTGTCCATCATCTTCATGGAAGGAGATCTAACACTCTTGACGCAAGCATAGCTCAAGGAAGCATCGTGTGCACCAGGCCAGAGTCTAGCTCCTTGGGTTGTGTTCATCCCGCCCTCCTGCATCTCAAGACTAATTCAGGAAGTGTGTGTGAAGTCTTAATAAATCCAGTGTTCTCTAGCTCCTTTTGCTGAACGTTGGCTCATAGTCATTCTCTCCTGGATTTCCAAACCTTTATAATCAAAAGATTCCATTTCTTGTTCAGATCCACTTTGGCAATAAACTAAAGAGTAATTTTCCCTGAGAACACCCAGACCTAAGCACAGTCCTCCCGACAAGAGAGAGTCACACAGAGTCACATATGACAAGCATCCTCCTTTTCCTAGTAAAGAAAAGGTCTTCCAACACTGTGCTAGTCAGCTTTTCATCACTGTAAAAAAAATATATATGTTCAACACAAGCTAAAGAGAGGAAACCTTCATTTGGCATTATAATTTCAGATGTGTGAGTAGGCTCAGGTTTTCTGGAGATGCAGCTTTCAGATGAATGGAGGTGTTGGGGAACATAAATAGATTTACACCTCACTATGCCTTGAAAATCAGCTCTGGTCGCTGCCACTTAACAGGATCCTCAGTGCCACCACTTCGTTATTTGTACAAGAAAAGTACCATACCATGCAGATTTCATAGAGAATGCCTTTCATAATGACTTAGCATGTGCCCATGCATGTGTGTGTATGTGTGTGTGGGGCTCTTTATTATTGTATCTTTTTCTGGTGATGCCCTATATCACCAGATGCTTACTCCTTGAGAGGGGAGCCCTCGGGAATGGAATTGATGCCATTTTAAGCGATCCCTCAAAGTTCCTTATCCCTTTGCCAGTGAGAAGGTAGCAACGTGTGCCTTTTAGGAGCAGGGAGCAAGCCCTCACCATGCATCAATAAGCCTTACACTTGAACCTCCAGAAGGGTGAAACAAAGATGTCTGTTGTTTAGAGATTGCCAGTCTAAAGTATTCTGCCATAATGGCAGAAATGCACTAAGAAACACTTTCTGTCATTCCATGACAGCAATGCGAGAGAGATAGCTCTCTGAGATCCCAGATATCCAGTTCGAACCTCTACTGTGTCCATTCCGCTCGGCTTGAAATCTTAGCTCCTTCCTTTGATTCGTTGACTGTGGAACCTTCAGAGGTAAAATTCACATCCCACTGTGATTTATTCCTCTGTTAACAAACTGAGGAGTCACACCATGTACCCCAAGAAGCTTGACTTAGGCACCCATCCGATAGCAGCCAGTTGAAGGAGCCAAATTAATAGTGAAATGGCAGGAAAAAAATATTCAGTGTGGGCACATTTGGAAGAGGAACAGTGAGATACAAGGCCCTCCCACGCTCATCTTTGGGGTTCTGAAGTGAGCTTAAAAGACAGAGAAAGACTGGATCTTCATAGCTAAGCAGTCCTGGCCTAGATGTGATCTTGCCTGTCGCCCTCCCACCTTTGTCTCTATAAGGCTGTGAATCTCGTTTCTGAAGAGAACAGTTTCCCTGCCTTTTTTTTCCAAGCAGGAAATTACAAGGGGAATAAAAATCTGTTGGAGGTCATTGTTTTGGTAGTCTGAGAGTTACAGTGTCTTTTTAGAATATATTCATTTCTTTCATTGTGGCTACAGTGGCCGAGGCAGTCCGTCCTACTGTCCTAGGGATGTAGTGGACTCTGGTAAATGTCTCTTGGGTAAAACACACACACACACACACACATACACACACACATGCTCAGATGCTTGCACACATACACGTGCACCAACACACACACTCATGCATGCACATGCGTATCACAAGCACAGTTAAAATGTTTCTGTCTGGATTTCTTAACATTTCAGCTCATCCTCCATGGATTCCTAACTGTTTTTCCTAGTGGTGTTCAAGACAAGTAGCAATTTTTATCAAGATCTTCTTTTGTTCTTTTTATTAACTATATTGCTAGAAAGTTCCATATTTCTTATGAAGTGCTATCATCTACCTATTCATTGGGAAGATATTGCTATTTCCAGGACTCTAATTTCCAGGGATGCCTAATGTCATCTAAACCCCATTTTCTAGAAATATGAAGCAATTTCCCAGTGAAGCCTCTTCAATCACGTCCTTTTTCTCAGATTCTCTTAAACATTTCTTTACATGTAGTAGTGCTATTTTATCTCTCCACTCCCAGCCCTTTAGTCACTAAAAGGAGACTCCCAAGCATGTTTTTCTTGCCTCAGATTGATTGAGCTCTCATTCTACTAGCTTTCTGCTTCATAGAAACTTTGCCTACCTACCTCTCTAGACAACCTTCACTCAGATCCGAGCAGAACACTTTCCCTACACCTGCTAAACTTTCAAGGTAGAGAATCTGTGTGAGTGAATCAGCAGATCCTACTTGGCTTTTGATAGAAATCTAAACTAAATGCTCCGCTCCTCGCTCTGATTCTTACTTTCCAGTGTGATGGTTGGTAATTCGGAGCTAGCCTACTTACACCCAGCCTGAATCGGGGCCATTCATCCTTTTACATAATTTTGACTTGTCTGTAATTAATCATCATCATAAAGTTGTTAAATTCCATTTATTTCTAATACCATTAATCTTTGATACGGGATAATTTGTGGTCTGCCACGATTAGTAGCACACCATAATTAGCACCTCCTAGAGATCTGGAGCATAACCTTGGCTAGAACTCAGTTAGCTCTTCTCTTCTCTCATTATCGGGGATTCCAGCTGGAGAGTAACAAGGCTGGCTTGGCCCCAGTGCTTTCTTTAGGGATCTTTTCCTGAGCAACACATTATGATTAGAAATATCTCTTGACACACTTTCTACTTTTTCCTGAGTTTTAAAAATGTTTTATCTGAGGGTGTAAATCAATTTAAGTAAAACAATAGTTGAAATCACTTAAGTGTATAAAAGATTCTGCTAAATATTTGGTATGTGCTTATTATAATATTGTTTTCTTTGATTGTTTATGCATATATGTATGAGTATGGTCTGTATGTGTTCTCATTTGTACAAGAATGCCCAAAGAGACCAGAAGAGGGCATCAGATCCCCTGGAGCTAGTTTTGTTTTGTTTTGTGTTCACAGCTTTTGTTTTTATTTTAAAGGAAAACAAAAACAAAAAACCAACAAACCCAGTGCAAAACCCCATTTTCCAGGGTCAGCCTTACCGCCCTTCCCTGGGGGTAAACCCCTGTCTCAGGCCTGAATCTTCCCACCACTGTGCACCCCTCCCTTCTCCTGCATCCCAGAGGGCTGCAGGTCCCACATCCCTGGAGGCCCAGATCCAGGGGTAGTGAAGGGGAGGAAAGAGACTAGGTGGCAGCTCCTGATCTTCTTCCATGCTCCTGGAGCTAGTTATAAGCAGTTGTGGCCCACTCAGTGTTGGTGACAGGGATTAAACTCTGCTCTAAGGCAAATGTGGACAGGAAAATGAGGAGGTCAAAGCATAAGACCTACTAGCATGAGGTTAAAGTTGAGATTCTACAATGAGAGTTGCTGAAGCAAGAGGTCTTAGAGGTGAGCAGGAAAGGACCAGCGAGCTGGGTAAAGGTGATTGCACCCAAGCCTCATGACCGGACTTTGAGGCCTACATGGTAGAAGGAGAGAACCAACTCCCACAAGTTCTCCTTGAACAAGCCGTGGCACAGATACATAATTAGTAAATAAATAAATATGTTATGGTTAAAAATTTTTAAGGAAACATGGCAGTTAAAAGACTTATTCTTAGATGACCTAATGGTTTAAAAGTCTGATGAGTCACTGAAGACAAGCATCGGGAAAATGAAAATCTCCATTATGATAGATGACTATGTGATATTCCGGGTTTCTTAAAATTGTATGATACTATTGTTAACACTGCCTGTGGTATTTAAGTTCCACCATGAATAAAAAAAACATATTTTTTTAACTTAGTATTTCATCGTTTGATAGTTATGCTTCTCATTGTCCATCAAGAGCTTAAATAGAAGAGGGTCACTTTCTAAGCTTAAGTACATCAATCCATACACCTAAGTAGTATTTTATTTAACTATGTGAAGATGTACAAGTGCATGTGTGCCCAGTTACGTGGGGGTGGGCACCCAGCACCCATGGAAGACAGATTGTGATTTATGTATGGAGTCCCCAGGTCCATCCACAAGTCATTACCAAACATTTGCTTTTCCCACCTTCCTCATCAAGGCAGGCTCTCTCAATCAAACCCAGAGCTCATCTACAAGACTAGTCTTGCTAGCCAGCTCACTCTGGGAATCCTCTATCTCAGCCTTCTGGGGCTGTAACCACAAATGAATAACCACCACACCCACCTGGATTTACATAGATTCTGGGGATCTCTGGTTCTGGAGCTTTGGCTGCAAACATTTTAATCACTGAGCTACACCTCTCCCAGTCCCAATAGTATTCAGTACAAAGATTCCATGTTAAATATAATTTAACTCCAAATCAATTTTCTGTTCTAAAACCACTGGTATTCTTTGATGCTATGTGTCAGGTATAGTGAACTTTTGGATGATATTTTTGTTGGTTCCCCAAAACATCAATCACAGTAGTTGGTGGTGCTATGAAAACTCTACAGAAAGGGTGAATTACTTGCTGAAGTCCTTAGAGGAGGAAGGAGGAGAATGGTGGGTTTTGCAATATAATTGATTAATCCTTTCCAATTTTTTGTTGACTTATTGTTTTTATTGCTGGTAGGCAGCTGCCTGCCTCCCCATCTTGTATATTAAATCAACGATTATTAATTTACACCAAGATGGAAAGATAACGATTTGAGTTGCACTCACCCTGGCAATCCCCCTGCTTCTGTTGCAGCAGGTGGCTTGAGTGACTGCAGCAATATGGTATTTCAGCCTGATCAGGCGTGGTTTCAACTCACCCGGCATGGGCTTCTTTCTGTACAAGATTTTTTTGTTTGTTTAGTTGGTTGGTTGGTTGGTTTGGGTTGGGTTGGGTTTTTTGTTTGTTTTTTGGTGTTTTGTTTTGTTTTGTTAACCCTCAAAGAGATCAAGTAGAGTTACGTGCAGCACCTGGACTCTCAAAAGCGTAGACCAGATGTTCCAAGGCTTTGGGGACTTATCCCTGTAAACCCCTGATATTGTATTACCTGTTTCACCGGTCAAAACAAATGACAAGAACAACCTAGATTCTACAAAATAGGAAGTGCACTCAAGTTCTTGGTTCCGCAGTAGCCCTGCCTCGGAGCTGGATTTATCACAATTGGCAAACGCGTTAGTAAAAATAGAGTGATCCAAGTAGTTCTCCGGGGCCGCTGCTTTGAGCCTCTTGGCTGCTTCTAGGCCATTGCTTTTATGGAGCTGTGTGCACAGCTGAGAGGCAGAGAATCTGTTAGATTTCAGATGCTATTTGCTCCCGTGGCTGGAAGCTGTTCAGGACTGCGGGAACTGTACAAGTGTATTTGATAGTCCTAACTCCATTTGATTCTGCTTGTGTTCACTGGCTTGGAAAATGTCTCCAATATTTTACTTCAAAGTAAGTAATTTGCGAGAATTATATTGGAAATATTTGGCGGAGGCTGGCATAAGGGTATCCTGCACGTTGTTAGCCTACTCCCTTTTCTAAATTTAAGTTCCCTTCAGTGAAAAATGTATTCAGTAAGCCCACAGCAGGTAGGTTCTGTCTGCTCATCTGCACACAGTCAACACCGATCCTGGTTCAATCAGGCTTTAATTTAGCAATCTGTCCAGAAGCCTGCTGCCATCCCACTCTTCCTCCAGAGCGGAGCCAAAAAAGCTCTACTGAGTGTAATTTAGACGCTGAAAATGACTGCACAGCAAGCATTTGCAAAGCTGCCATGTCACCGTTTACAGAGGGGCAGAGTACTCCACGTTAAGACCAGCACTGTGTTTATAACGATCTCAGAGTCTGTGCCCATAAAATGCCAAGACAAACAGCCGCTCTCAAATCTAATTCCCACTTTCCAAAAGGACACACAGCAAGGTCACCACAGGCAAGTTAACTTCCTTCACTATTCTGTGCATGGATTCGAAGCCCACAGTGCCTGAGGTCCAAACCTAGCCTCTCCCGCCTTTCTGTCTTCAGCTGTGAACTGCTGCATCCCCAGAAATAGGTCATAGGTGTGCACAGGTGCAGATCTCATCTGGCTTTGAGCCACTGGGCAAGCTCCAGGCAGCCAAGTGCCCGTAGCCAGCAGAGCTCAATCACAACCAAGACAATGTGCTTAAATACTTCTTGTATGGATTCACAGAAGGTGAAAACAGTATCGTCGCTCTGGTATTTACTTATTGACATAAAAGCATAGCTTGCTGGATGCAGCCAGAGCAGAATTTCTATTTTAAGCAGCAAAAGCTGCTTTATGGCCAACCTTGGGGAAAAACCATGCAATCATTCTGCGAGGTGTAACTTGCAGTGCCGAAGCTTCTATCGTCCCTCCACATTCAGAATCCAACCTCCCGAATTGCCTGGATGCCGTAAGCAAGCACATGTGTGATGGTGTATGTATGTGTGCCCACACGTTTATGTGGGTATATAAGAATTCATGTTTATATTCATATAACTTATAATGAAACGTTTAGTACACTAAGCATGCTCGCTTTGGCTTCGTCCTTTAAGATGCCATGTGTGCCCGCCCTCAGCCTGTGTGAGAGTTTGGACTACTCTAGATCGCACAGCTCATGAGGAGTAGAAATGTGTTCCTTGCAATTCCAGAAGCTAGATGGTGCAAAACCAGGGTACCAGCAGATTTAGTTCCTGACAAAGGCCGTTTGTTACAGATGACCATCCTGCCACTCATATGGGGAAAGGAATGAGCAAGCTGTGTGTGTTCTCTTCTATAATGGACTCTAATTACGTTCATACGGGTTCTACTCTCATGGTCTCAGTGCCTCCCACAGGTCCCACCCTTTGCTTTAATCTTTACAGAGGGGGTTTTGGCTTTGAATCTTCGTGGGGAGGAACAGAAAATTCTCCAGCACAGTAGACACCTTCTGTATCATCATATGTAAATATCTCCATTCCTTCTAGCTATGAGAGTGACTCATTGTTTACACGCCTATTTCAGAGATTAGTTTCTAAGGGTGAGCACTTTAATTGTCTCCAGTTAATAACACCATTAGGAGCCCGAGCAGACTAAGGAAGCCTCGTGTCCTGGATTTTCAGGCAGCCTCACTTTCATCCTGTCTTTGTAGTACCAAGCCATGTGACCCAGGGCAAGGCTCCTCACCTCTGCTGTCACAGGATTCTCCAAATAGTTGAAAAAGCAAACAGCCTATCTCCTTCAGTGTTAATCGTATCCATTCAGTGCTCACAAGAAAGACAGGAACATCTGCAGTTATGTTTTTTTTATATATATATATACTTGTTTCAAAATATCTACATGATAAAATAATTCTTCCTTTGAAATCCTCATGGAGTTCTGAAGGCTATTTCAGTTCATCACCAGAAATGTTAATCTCATCTATCTCCTCAGGTTGACCTCAATTTATTCAAGTATTTTTATTTTGAGGAATCAAAATGATTTTCAAAAATTAATTCTTGTTAATTTCTATACCCTTGTAATTTTAGGTACACACGAAAGAAAATTCTCCTAAACTTTTGTTAAGAAAATCTGCTATGTTGGGCGGTGGTGGCACACACCTTTAATCCCTGCACCCGGGAGGCAGAGGCAGGCAGATTTCTGAGTTCAAGGCCAGTCTAGTCTACAGAGTGAGTTCCAGGACAGCCAGGCCTACACAGAGAAACCCTGTCTCGAAAAAACAAACAAACAAAAAACAAAACAAGAAAATCTGCTATGAGATATGGTAATTGAACATCATTAAGAGATATAAAATGTATAATCTTTCTTTATGGAAAAAGTATAGATTCCCTGTAACAGCACAAAGTGGCCTGGAATGCAGCTGTATGCCGTTTGTATGAGATGTGATCGTATGTGTACATGTGTATAGGAATGGACTGTGTATGTGTCTGCTCTAGCAAGTCCCAGGAGACTTTACACTGGGTCTCACTGATATGACCTGTAGCTTCTGAACCCTATCCTCCAGACGTCCAACTTGCAGGGCCCAGTTCATCACATGAGAATCCTAGAATGACCTGTGTGGAGCTTAGTTTGGTTCTCCACTCGACACAATGCTGAGATACCCGGAAGGCAGTCGCAGTGAGGCGCTGTCTAGATCAGGCTGGCCAGTGGACATGTCTGAGGGAATGTCTTGATTAGTGAGGGAAGAAACAGCTAAAAGCAGTGCCGCCATTCCCTGGTGTAGGGACTACACTATCAGAGTAGAGAAACCAGGCTGACACTTCCAACTTCCCGTGTGGTTTGGAACCCTGACTGGAGGTGGCAAGGAGGACAGACACGCAAGCACAGAGAAACGCTGGGGTTGGGTGGGCTGTGTGCACTCTGATGAAGCACTGCCACTGCTACGGTCTGGAACCTCAGCATGTTTATTTTATGCAGCGCGGGGGAAGGGGTGATCTAGTCTCGGTCAGAGGAGTCTGTAGTCCGCAGTCTCAGGCTGGAAACATCCTAGAAGAAGCTGAAGTTGCTGATGTCCCATGGGTCAGAAGCCTTGGTCTTTGTCATGGCCCTGTCCATATCAACAGCTCCCCCGGATGTCACTCACTCAGGGCTTTCTCTTCCTCCTCAAATACTGAGTCTGCATCATTTCCCCTTGATCATGACTCTAGATGTGATGTTCCTAGCCGTTTCACGTTTCTGTGGCCTTAACGTCCCGTCCCTTCGGGGACGGATTGTAATCTGGCACTGTGAGATGAAATAAACCCTTTCTGCCCTAAGTTGCTCTTTTGTCGGAGTATTTATCACAGCCACAGGAATGAAGCTAGAACAAACTGGTTCTATATATGGCAGCATATACCAGCCAGGCTTAATCTCCTAACTCAACTATTTACCATTAGGTCCTTTGAACCTTAAAACATCATTGTCTCCGAAACTAATTTCTAAATATAGGCCGGTGGTTGTAGGCTTAGAGTTTTCAAAACCTACTTTTAATAAGAGTTCTTAAATGCTTTAACCCACCTTCTAGCCCACCACCCACCAGAGGTAGTGGAAAGGAAAGGTCATTAGGATACAGGGGAAGTGGACCTGCTAGAAATACTTCTTTGGAGCAAATCCAGTCTGCCTTGTTAGGATATACACTAGCAGTCCAGTTCAGTAGTGTCATTATAGGCAACACAAATCAGCAGTGGTGGCATGACCCAGCAATCAGCAGTGGTGGCACAACCCAGCAGAAACAGCCTGGCCTTGGCACAAGTCAGTAGGAGTGACCAGGACCAGCCAGGACACCAGGCGGCATTCTCTTCTGTACCTCTCTCAATGAAGTGAAGATCAGCTAAGAAAAATACCAAGGAAGAGACCAAGGAAACATTGCAAAGCTAGCTATGCAAGCCTACCATTACTGTCTGTCTTGGCAAAACTCCATGTGAGTCCTTAACAGGTGACATCACTGCCAATCAGCCCAAGTCTGCAAAAGTGTCCAGAAGCCACCAAAACACCATCAGAAGTTTTGTAGTGCATTTCTTTCTATGAAGTTAAGACAAACCATGACCATTAGGGCGTGGCAAGGCATACCAATACCATCCAGCATTGTCCACTGTCTGTTGGAGCCTTCTTAGCGTTGTGCATCCTTTCACATGTCTGCTTTAGCTGAACATCCTTTCTCCTGTTTCTGCTTCAGAGAAATGTTTGACATAATTGACTTACCAGAGAAACCAGAAGTTTCCACTACAAGCGGTGGTGTGGGGAACCCAGCCCTCAACACACCAAGAGTGGGAAATGCACAGCTTTGAAGGAAGTACTCCCAGGAACCGTAGCTGGAGCTAGAACGGCTCCCAGAACTCAGTGGTAAGATGTTCCTTTTGGTAAGTGCCCTTGAGGAGGACTGTTAGAGCTCTGCCCTGCATTGTCGTAGTGCTTGGACAGACAAGGAATTGGGAAATGGCAAGGAACAAGTCCACAAGATGAGTCCAAGAAAGACTTAGGGAGGCAGAGATCCATACAAGGCCATAGAAAGGCTGTTTATTTGCTGGTCCTTATTATCTTGCCTTGTCTATGTGAGGTACAGTTCTGATAGGTTATAAGGATAAAGCTGCATAGCAGGTGTCCTACATGTGGGATATGGGCAACTTGGTGTCCCATGCCATCTGCTTCTATGAAAACATTGTATTCACGTATTATTTGCTTTCAACCCTACTGGAAGCAGTCCTGCCCATCCTTGCTCATCCCTGCCCATCCCTGCCCATCCCTGCTCATCCCTGCCCATCCCTGCCCATCCCTGCCCATCCCTGCACATTCCTGCCCATCCCTGCCCACCCCTGCTCACCCCTGCCCATCCCTGCTCACCTCTGCCCATCCCTGCTCATCCTTGCCTATCCCTGCCCATCCCTGCTCATCCCTGCCCATCCCTGCCCATCCCTGCCCATCCCAGTCTGGGTAATCCTGGTGCCTGGTTTCTTCAGCCTCTGGGTAAGGATGGAACTTGTAGCCCTGTGCATGGTAAAGTAAGTCCCTGTCCAGATCCAAATGAGAGCTTACAACTCTCTGAAGCTTGCTTCCTTGCTGCTGCTAGGAAATATTGCTACTGTAGGCACAAGGGAGACCTTCTTAGAGGAAAGAAGAGGAGAGAAGGAAGGGCAAGAGAATGGCAACCATATTCCATCCCTGATCCAGGCATCCCTGGGACCCTGCAACACTAGCTGAATGGGGCGACAATTGTACTGTTGCTCCTATTTCTTTGCTTAAGTTTTCCTGAAAGCAGAGGCTGGGACAAGGGTTCCTAGAAGTTTTGAAAATAATGCCAGAGAGCAAGAACACAGGTAGGATGTGGAGAAGAGAAAACAGAGCCAATAAACATAGGTATCCACTGCAGGAGAGAAATGACACTGAGGCTCTCAGATACCTCATAGGCATTGCCCTGAGCTAGCCACTTCTGAGTACAATGCAGGAAGCATTTGTCTTCTAATTCCTACTTACACAGGCCAAAGGGTGATCCTGTTCAGCAATAACTCTCCTCATACACATACGTATGTGTGTATGTATGTGTTGTGTGTGTGTATGTGCGTGCATATGGTGACATGGACAAGAGAGCAGAGATGGGCATCTTCACCTCAGGGCAGGCAGACTCCCAGGTGGAAGTTTGTGCTCAGGACACTCAGCCACCTGCCACAGTGCACCTGGGTGAAGCCATGCCCATGGAACTGGCTGGAGTAAGACATGGGAATGAAGGTTTTTGAACTTGGGCTCCTAGTTAACACAGGGTATGGGCTTTGGTATAAAAAAAGATTAGAACTAGCAGAATGAATTCTGTTGTTAAAGGTGGAGCTCTGGAGAGCTCTTCCCTGGCGCAGTGTGTTGCTGTGTGTTAACTGCTGTAAAGTATGTCTCTTTTGCCCACTGTTCCTCAGAGCGAAAACAGCACTTTGTGCTGCTCTTGCAGGAGGGAAAAATGCTCTATCGTCTGGTGTTTGGTTATGGTCTCTGCACAGTAAGAATGCCTTGGAAGAAAGAAAGAAATTACAAAGAAACAAAGGGTCCAGGGCCTGTGGTTTGCCTGCAACATTTCTTCCTCTATTATCACTTTTTCAAAAAGAAATTGGGAAATTCAGAGATAGCAAATTATATGCTTTATAAAACAAATTTGTTGTTCTTTTAATACAAGTTAGACTACTTTATCAGCATGAAAATGTTCAAACACAATGGCAATCTAGTACTTTGTGTTTGATGCTAACTTACATTAAATTGGTTTAATAGCCATGGCTATAAATTAGTCACAATCTATCCACTTATTTAGAGCCCAGTAATAGACATCTTTATACGCATAGGGAGATATTTATGTATGGCAAATGGTATATCTAGGTTTGTCTGTGTGTCAAATTCATATTAAAAATCAGTAACTGGGGAAATGGCTCACTGGGTAAGAGCACTTGCTTTAAAGACGTAAGGATCTGAGTTCACATCAGCAGCACCCATGTAAAACACTGAGTGTGGCTACATGTGCCTGTAACCCCAGCATTAGGCCATAGAAAACCATTTCTGTCCCTCACATTAGATGTTCACTGGCCAGATTAGTCAAAATGGTGAACCTCTGGTTCAGTAAGAGCCCCTGTCTCAAGCAGCAAGATGGAGAGCAATCTGGGAAGCAGCAGGAGACCAGAGGGCAGCCCTGCCCTGGGGGAGAGCAGAGAACAGTGCTGCTTTTGCATGCGCTTTTTTGTGGTGGTGGCATGAATCTGTTCACAGCACCAACACCTCCCAGGAGACCTTGCCTCACTACTGCATTGAGGAAGGAGATGCTAACAAATGGGCTTTTTGAGAGGATGCATGCAGAACTGAACAGCTCTGAAGCCTGACTTTCATTTCCTAGCTCATGCAATCACCAAATCCATGCTGTAGTACCTACTCACACGCTCTGAGCCTGCAGGCCCTTTCATTCAGAAGCAATGTCACATGCAGTCTCACCTCTCTAAGTGTCTGTCCATCTTCTC
>NW_022196906.1:105764069-105797783 GCF_008632895.1 Mastomys coucha | reverse complement strand
AGATGTAACTAAGCAGTGGAGCCCTTGCCTGGCATGTGTAAGGTTCCAGGTTCAATCTCCAGCATGAGAGAGGGAGAGGGAGGGAGAGACAGAGACAGAGACAGAGAGAGAGAGAAAGGAAAGAGGGAGGGAGAGAGAGAGAGGGAGAGAGAGAGAGAAGAGGAAGAGGAAGGGAGGGAGACAGAGACAAAGAGACAGAGAGACAGAGAAGAGGGGGGAGAGAGAGAGAAAGGAAAGAAGGAGGGAGAGAGAGAGAGAGAAAGAGAGGGGGAAGAATGTTGTTCACAGGTCCAGCAAGATGGCTAAGTGGTGAAAGGTGTCTGTCACCAAGCCTGATGACCTGAGTTTGTTCCCTAAAACCCATGTGGTGGAAAGAAAGGATCAACTCCCACATTTACCCTTTGACCCCTGCATGTTTGTCCTGGTATGCATACCTCCCCACCCCAACACAAACACACACAAAATTTTAAAAAATGAAAAAAAAGTGTTCTTAATATTTTTTTCCTCAGTGCATAGTTAATTTGTTCACCATCACCATGTCTCTAATCACTTCATCTCTTAAAAGAAGATCAAACAAAACTATGTGTTCTAGAGTCTGTCTTCCAGTATTGAAAGAAACAAAACCGAGGTTGGTCGTCATCATCAGATTAGAAAGGAATTTTTATGCTAATTAGTGAGTAAAGCTTACCAGCGTGTGCTTATAGGCCATAGGTTATGTTAATATTTTAAAATTTTAATTTTTAAATATTTTATACATGTACTAAATTACTTCCAATATGCATTATGCTCTCATTTTCAATTTTATTCTGCTCTTTAGGGAGTTTTCACTCTTCAATTGGCAAATGTATATAAATTTTAAATTTTATTTTCATTTGCCTTTATCACCTGCCTTACAAATACACTATCTACTGCAGTTGGAGTACTAGTGACAATATTAACTTGTACCCATTACACCTTTTCTCCTCCCTCTGCCTACTGAGCAGCAGTCATATAGCACTCCACTTCCTATCCTGAAGACAGCCATATTCTAGTCATTGCCCTATTATTTGCTACTTTTTTAAAAGATTCGTCCTCATCGCTTTGCATCCCACAGAGACTTGATGGTTTAATAAACAGCCACTGTTGAGATTTTTATGTGACTGTATTTGACAGTTCCCTCAGAAGTAGGCTTATAAAACTACTGAAAGGAAGACCAGAAGAACACAAGTCATGGAAAACTACAGACAGCATTCAAATTGCAAGAAGATCATCCTTTCTGAGCATGACGGCTCTGCCCAGCTGCTTCACAGCTATAATTATCTAAGGGAGAAAGAAATCCAATCCCATATTACTTCCTTACAGAAATAAAGGCCAAGGGGATGTTTCCCAACTTGTTTTATTAGGACACTACACCCTTGACATTGAAATTCAAGAAAGATGTTGCAAAATAAACAAACAAAAACAACAAACAAACAAACAAAAAACAACGAGGAAAGGGAAGAAGTCCAAAATTGTCGTGAATATAGGCACACAATTCTTGGGTATGTATTATTTACCTAGCAATACATTATACGCATAATGGGTCAGAATTAAAAGAGGCATTGAAAATAATCTAGAAGGGGGAAAAGAAAAGAAAGGCCACAGTACAAATATTAGCAGTGATGCCAGTTATGGATATGAAAACTTCAGATTATTTAGCATGAAGCTTAGAAAGTGATTTCTTAAAACACACAGAGAGAGTGAAATTAATACTAAAACAATGAGAAATATGACTAACTCCCTTCTTTACAACAAGGAGAACGCTCAATGGACTTCTCTGGGTCCAGCATCAAGATGGCACTGCATACCCTGGGATCTGAGGGACTGGCCAATCCAGAGAACAAGCAAGGACAGATCCAGGAGCTTCGGAATCTGTAGGATGGGAAGATATATACATGATGATTTCACAGTCACACGGAGGCCACTGTGGGAACTTCGGGGTTTGTAATTCTTCATGTTCTCTTCATAGCACCAGACATTGGTACACTGGCTTTACCTGCAGAAATCATGTCATATCCTCACATGGAGGAACTGAGAAATAGTTCTTATCCCCTAGCAAGCGAGGGAAGAACTGTCTTAGTGAAAAAACGCCCAGAAGATTCTTCATGAATAAGATGTGTTGTTTTCTGTTTGTTTATTTGTTTGTTCCTTTCTTCCTTCCTTCCCCCCTCTCTTTCTCTCTCCCTCTTTCTTTCTTCCTTTCCTTCTTTCTTTCTTTCTTCCTCCCTTTCTTTCTTTGTTTTTCAGTATAGCCCCTAAAGAATTAAGGAAACAGTTTAAAATGTTTTTCAGTATGAACTAGAATTATGTTATCTTTTTTTAAATTGGATATTTTATATATTTGCATTTCAAATATTATCCCTCCACTTATTCAAATGTTTCCTGCTTTCCCCTCCAGAAACCCCCTGTCCCATTCTCCCTCCTACTATTCCACCCACCCACTCTCACCTTACCACCCTAGCACTCCCCTACACTGGGGTATCAGCCTTCACAGGACCAAAGGCCTCTTCTCCCATTGATGTCTGACGAGGACATCCTCTGCTTCATGGTGCCAACTCTTTGCTTGGTGGTTTAGTCCCTGGGAGTTCTGTGGGGTCTGGTTGGTTGATATTGTCGTTCTTCCTATGGGTTGCAAACCTTCAGCTCCTTCAGTCCTTTCTCTAAGTCCTCCATTGGGGACCCCGTTCTCAGGCCAATAGTTGGCTGCGAGCATCCACCTCTATATTTATCAGGCTCTGGCAGAGGCTCTCAAGAGACAGCTATATCAGGCTCCTGTCAGTGAGCACATTTTGGCATCTGCTGTAGTGTCTGGGTTTGGTATCTGTATGTGGGACAGATTCCCAGGTGAGGTAGTCTCTGGATGGCCTTTCCTTCAGTCTCTGCTCCACACTTTGTCTCTGTATTTCCTCCCATGAGTATTTGTTCCCCCTTCTAGGAAGGACTGAAGCACTTACACTTTGGTCTTCCTTCTTCTGTGGTCTGTGAATTTTATCTTGGGTATTCTAAGCTTTTGGGCTAATATCCACTTATCAATCAGTACATACCATATGTGCTCTTTTATGACTGGGTTTCCTCACTCAGGATATTTTCTGGTTCCATCCATTTGCCTAAGAATTTCATAAATTCATTGTTTTTAATAGCTGAGTGGGTACTCCATCGTGTAAATGTACCACATTTTCTGTATCTATTCCTTTGTTGAGGGACATCTGGGTTCTTTCTGATTCTGGCTGTTATAAATAAGGATTCTATGAACATAGTGGAGCATGTGTCCTTATATCATGTTGGAACATTTTCTGGGTATATGCCCAGGAGTGGTATAGCTGGGTCCTCAGGTAGTACTATATCCAATTTTCTGAGAACTGCCAAACTGATTTCCAGAGTGGTTGTACCAGCTTGTAATCCCACCAGCAATGGAGGAGTGTTCTTCTTTCTCCACATACTTGCCAGCATCTGGTGTCATCTGAGTTTTTGATTTTAGCCATTCTGTGAGGTGGAGTCTCAGAGTTGTTTTGATTTGCATTTCCCTGATGACTAAAGTTGAACATTTCTTTAGGTACTTCTCAGCCATTTGGTATTCCTCAGTTGAGAATTCTTTCTTGAGCTCTATGCCCCATTTCTAATATGGTTATTTGGTTCTCTGGGTCTAACTTCTTGAGTTCTTTGTATATGTTGGATATTAGCCCTCTATCAGATGTAGGCTTGGTAAAGATCTTATCCCAATCTGTTGGCTGCTGTTTTGTCATATTGACAGTGCCCTTTGCCTTACAGAAGCTTTGCATCTTTATGAGGTCCCATTTGTCTATTGTTGATTTTAGAGAATAAGCCATTGGTGTTCTGTTCAGGAAAATTTCCCCTGTGTCCATGTGTTCAAGGCTCTTCCCCGCTTCCTCCTCTATTAATTTCATTGTATCTGGTTTTATTTGAAAGTCCTTGATCCACTTGGACTTGAGCTTTGTAAATGGAGATAAGAATGGGTCGATTTGCATTCTTCTTGCTAAGGAGAAATGGTACTCTTCCTGGGAGGTGCATGTCTTGCTGGAATTCAGAGATGCAGATGGAGATAAAGTACCCAGACCATGAGAGTATCCAAGCAGTACAACCCTACCAGATTAGCATAAAATAACACTGCCCATTCCTGTTACCATCTGGTGTGTCATATCCAGTTCCCAACAACATTGAAGAAGCTAGAATGATACTGTGGTAACTTTGAATAAGAGTGTCCTCACAGCTCATCTATTTGGATGCTTGGTCCCTTGTTGATGGAACTATTTAGGAGGAATTGGAGGTGTGTTGCTAGGAGTAGGCTTGAGGTTTCAAAAGCCCATATCATTCTCAGTTCTCTGTTTGCCTCGTGCTTATGGATCAGGATGTAGCTCTAAGCTACTGCTCCAGCGCCACACCTGCTTGTCTGCTACCATGCTCTCTGTCATGATGGTCAGAGACTCTAACCCTCTGGAACACTGAGCCCCAATAACCGTTTTCTTTTATAAGTTGCCTTAGCCATAGTGTATCTCTTCACATCAACACAGAAGTACCGAAGACAAGTACGTAGGCTTATAGATTAAAATTGTTCACATTGGTACAAACTAAAGCTTGGCTAAATACTAATGCAGATGGTCATGTATACTTATAGATACCAGCACTTTGTGGAAACACACTGGTATTTCCACACTCTGGCTGCTTAATTAACCTAGGAATAGCACCAAACTGGACACCAGAAGCACATGATCATGTACCTGAAGGCCTAGTGACAAGAAGAGGTACCAGTGCGGGGAGAATCACCCACTTCTGAAATTGGAGCAGAAAATATGCAGAGGAGACCAGGACATCTTATAGTATCTTAGATAATTAAGTTCTTTTAAAAGTAACTGCTGTTCTCTTAAAAAAAAATAAAAGCAGGCATGGATGCTCAAATTTACTAGTTGTAACAAGGCAAGAACCTATCTCAAAAAATTTTAAGTTAATTTTAAAAATCTTGAATACATAACACATTTGAAACTCATATCCACAAGCATTAGTCAAAAGCAAAAAGTGTTTGTGACTATATTAACTCAATCATGTGGTATATAAAGGGTCTCTGTCAATAAGGGCCCATATACAAAACTGGGACACCCAGCGGCACTGTAACTGCCTTTGTTGGTATAAGCTCACTCTATCATGTTCCAATAATGAAATCACATAAGGATGTGTTTTGCAGAACATGTCCCTCATTAAGAGACCCACAATGCTAAGCAAAATAGACCTTAAGGAAAAATAGTACCAGCTGCTAACAGGAGCATGTCATACATGATGGATAGATGAATACCATTCTAACATAGTATTCATCGAATAATAGGTCTCAGCATAAGAAATGAGGACAAAAGACATCTGAAGACACAAAAAACTGTTGAATTCACTATCACAGCCACATTAAGGGGTAAGGAAGCCTGTCTTTGCAACAGAGGAGAAAACACTACAGACACCACAGCCAATGAACAAGTTGCAACGTTGTAGAGCCCAGTCTCGATGGATACATCCACAAAACATTCCTCACACCTGAGATTGCGGGAGTCTGCAGAAGGAGTGAAATGATTGCTAAGGCCAGGGGATCAGGGACTTTGCAATGAGAATGTGTCTCTTAGTAGCATCAGAAGCTACACCCATAAAATATCACCAAATCATTACCCAAACATGAGCTGAACAAGGATGACCCCAGTGGCATGCCAAACTAGGTGATGAACAGCCAATGAGTCCTCAACACTATACAAAGACCTATAGGCAACTGAGGAAGGCTGGAGTGGGAGAGTTTTCCTCCCCAGGGAAGAGCACACCAATTGGTTGTCTAGTGCCAAATGTTCCATCCTGAAAACATACATACATACATACATACATACATACATACATACATACATGCAAATAACATTATGTAGACTGAACAGATTATATTTATACAACATACACATATATGCATGCAATATCAGTTAGTGTAAAATGAGGCCATGAATTTTAAGAGGTGTAGGAAGGGGTATATAGGAGGGCTTGGAGGGAAAAAGAAGGAAGGGAGAAATATAATTACATTATAATCTCAAAAATATTATAAATCTTAAAAGAAAAATGAGAGGTTAAACACTCCTTTTAAGTATCCATAAGTCAAAGAAATCAGTAAGGCTGTTTCATCAGCTTGGTGTAAGACCCCTGGGAGAGCCATGGAATACTGCAGAAACTCAATACCTTTGCCTCCACAAACTAGATGCCAGCCACACCGCACCCCATCTGTGTCCACACTTCTCAGAACTAGGGATGAGGGGCTCAGCTATGACTCCCCTACCCAACTCTGAGTACTGTCTGAGCCTGTGAGTCATCAGACCTGCTCCTAATAGAACATCAGAGCTTGTCTGTTTTTGTAATCTCCTCAGTCTGCTCTAACGAAAACACCTTAGACTGGAAGCCTTATAAAACACACACGAGTTTATTTTTCAGAACTGAGTGCCAGAATCTCCAAACTAGAGACAGATTCATGTCCCATAATAATACCTTCTCACTGGGTCCTTTAGCATAATGCATGCAAGATCCCAGAGTCTCCTTCAGGTGACCGCCAGAGTCTCCTTTCACAGAGACTTTGCCCACATGATCCAGTCACTTGTCCCCAACCCCAGCCTTCAACTCCCTCACCTTGGAGATTAGGATTTAAGATGGGGGTTTGGGGTGGACACATCTACTCAGATCATAGCATCAAGAAGTTATTTCCACCCCCAACACTTCCTAATGCATTTTCTGTATAGGATGTGCCTGTCTCCTGTGTGGGAGTAGAAATGTCTTATACATGATAGACCAAGTAGCATCACAAAATAAAAAAAATGATTTTTGCATTGTTGCAACAGTATAAATAACATGTATTAAGCCCTTAGTCAGCTAGCACTTTGCTTAAATTTTCTCATCTGTAAAATAGAGTTAATGACAGTCATTTTATTCTCCAACTCCAATGATACTTATGAAGCCATTCACATGGTGCCCAAAATTACAAGGATTTGATCAACTACTATGATAATCACATTACTCACTGCATGAGCTAGCTCCCTGTGGTGGAGGGAACATGGTGATGTAGATTCTAATAGTAGCATCAGTTCTAGGATCGTCAAACTTGGTTCTGGAGACTCAGCTAGAACATCTGCCCCTCTCCAAAATATCCTGCCACAGTCAGGGTCAGGAGAAGAAGCATTGTGGCTGGGACATCCTCATGCTGGTACATAGACAGTGCAGCTTATTCACCCAATAAGAAGATTGGGTGAAATGATCTAAGAATAGTTATGAAGCTGTCAGAGTGGACACAGGATGAGGTTTGCTGTGTAGTTCTGCACAGCAGCTATGATGAAGAGGAAGGAGAGCCCCGGGCCTTGCAGGAATTTAGAGGAACCCATTTCCAATCAGGGACAACACAAAGGAATGTAGCCTCTCTCCTTTCTGCCAGAGACTAACTGAGAACCTCTGCCAGATGCCATTTGGCTGAGCTTCTAGTGGAGAGCCAGATGTCAGGCTGGGATGGCAAGTAGGGGAAAGAATATAGCATCAGAATGTTGGGTGTCTTGTCTCTGACAAGTAAACAAGGGAGCTAGCCTATACTTCTTCAGGCATCAAGAATACTGGCTTGCTCTGTGGTAGTACCTCTTAAGTAGAGGCATTTTTTTTTTTTACCTCAAAAGGCTAGCTATTTAGTAGTTGGCACTAAATGGTGTTTCCTCAGTCCTAGGTGTCACCTGTAGGTCTCTATCAAAGCTTCTCATGCAGCATCATCAGCAAGGGTAGCTTTGATTTTTTTCCCTCTGTCCACACTCTATCCAACATATATAGGGATTCGTATGCTTGCATATGTGTAAATCTCTGTGTGTATGTGTGTGTGTGTGTATTATAAAAATCACCAGACAGTAAAAAGAACAAGAAAGAAACAACGAATAGTACATATTGTTCAATAGCAGCCTCAACTTTCCATTTAGTTAATGCTGAGCACTGCTCACGATGGGAATGGAGGACATGTAGATCTCTTTGAAAATCACTGTTCTCATGGGAAAAGATTGATTATCTTTAGGGTGGGGTGGGATTTGCACAGAACTTGACTCATAGGGGAGTCAAGAGTCAGCCCTGAAAATGTTTGTAATCTACTGACTTGTTCCTCGTATCTCAGCAGCTCTGTGGCTCCTTTCCCACCGTCATGTCCTACTATACATGCCCTGCTCACTACACTTCCTGCATCCTTCATAACATCCCAGGTAGATGAGGCTGGACCCTGTGAGCAGCCCATAGTTCACATCTTTTGATATAGTGTGGAGGAATGTTCTAGAATAGCACTGTCTTTCTACATATAGTACGAGCTCTGTGACTTACCAGCTGGACGACATTGGAGAAGGACACTTTCCAAACTTCTCCATGCTGTCTGATTCACTGAATGTATCCATGAAACTATTGGACAAAAGTAAGTGCCTGCCAGGCACGATGAGGATGCACAATGATAATCTGAACTACTTCTGAGGCTGAGGCAGGGGGATCACAAGCTCAGTGTCAGGTTTTAAAAGGGGGTTGGGATTGTGGCTCAGCAATACAGTGCTTGCCTAGCAAATGCAAGGCCTCAGGTTCAACTCTATGTAAGAAGGCTATTGAATACAATAACATGAAGTTCAAAATAGTACCAGCCATAAGTGGCATATATGCCTTTACTCTGTTATTGTTACCCTTTCTTGTGATAATTTCTCTAGGTTTTACATATTCAAATCTAATCTTTCTTGGCATATGTAAAGATCCTCTCCTGTCAGTCTCCCCTGAGGGCCTTTGCAAGACAGGATATTACCTTTTATACCTTAAAACTTCCATAATATTTAGACTTCCATTTAGGACATATACGTATATACATATATATTATAGGAGGCAAATGCACAGAATTCTTGAAGTTGTTTGGAAAAGTAATTTCATCTCCCACACATATTGGGAACGCTCTGTGGGTAAGTGTTACATGATAGTTGTGAGGTCATGGAAACTTGACCATGAGTTCTGTGTGGAACTTGTGCATGGGCCAGAGCATTGTCACCCCTGGGACCTAGTTAGCAGATCTTTCCTCGCTTCTGAAGGCCTGCTCCATCAGGAACTGCATTAACGAGTTCCCTAGGGCACCTCACTCTGAAGCTCTTGGTGGGAAGTAGGGAAGCTGGCCAAGACAAGCTAGGCTCAGCTATGACGTATGGAGAAGTGAGGTCAAGCCAGAAACTCCAAGGTAAAACAAACTTCTGCTTTTAGCATCCAACAAGCTGAAACTGGGCCTGATCTCTGGGGTCAACATTTTAATTACCCATCCATGCACTTGAGTGGCTACAGTTGCATTGCTCACCAACTGTAACCTTCTCTAGTTGCTCTAAGGTTCATTTCAGGATGCTAGCGATCTGTCTTAATGACTCTTCTGTAGTTGTAGTAAGACATCATTTAATTTAATTTGGAACTCATGGTTCCAGAGGGTTAGCATCTGTGACCATAGCAGTGGGAGTATGGCAGCAGGCAGGCAGGCAGGCATGGTGCTAGGGCAGCAGCTAAAAGCTCACATCTTGAGATAGTCATGAAGCAGAGAGCACTAACTGAGAATGTCATGGGCTTTTGAAACCACAAAAAGCCACTCCTAATGACACACTACCTCCAATAAGACCACACCCACTCATCCTTTTTCAAACAATTCCATCAACTGGGGGCCAAGCATTCAAGCACATGAGCCTATCAGCACCCTTCTAGTTAAAGCTACCACAAAATCCTAACTTTACCACACCTGTGGCAAAGTGAGCCCGCGTTTCAGGAATTTATGAGTGCTGAATCATTTGAGATTGGTTGTTTTGATGGATGTATGAATATACGAATGGCTGTTTGTCCCTGGCTTAAAGGAAGAAAAACAATGGAGTACAAGCGGGGTAAACTGAGGAAGTAAATGTCTTCCTGATGCTCCCCCTCTTCTCTTGCACAGCAGAAACCCTCTCGCTGTGAAATTTCAGGAAACTTTATTTTGAGGTGCACAAAAGAGCAAAAAGTTTCCTTCAGGGTATTTTGCTTAGAAACAATACAATGTTTATGAAAACTAGTTTTAAACTTCTTGTATTTTTATGGAGTCTGAGACTTTGCTCCAATTTTTAAAATGTTTCTAAGCTCCACTGATTCAACTAGTGTTTGGGTTTTTTGCTATTTTGCGTCTTTTTGTTTTTTGATGAAATAATGAAATTATTTGCATCTACTGATTCAAATAATGTTTGGTTATATTTTTTTAGAAAGTCATGTATTAATGATCTTGCTATTATTTCTGATGGTTTGTTTGTCTGATTAAAATGACAGAGACATGCTTGGGGGAGGACAAGAAGGAAGAAAAGGAAAAGAAAGGGAGAACAGGGAGGAGGAGACGGAAGGGGAGAAAGGGATTAATAAGAATAGAAAGTATGCACATGTCAGAACACAGGAACCTGAATAAAACCTGAGCTGATAAGGAAGATGGGAAGCAATCCCCATTCATTCCCAGATGAACACATTATTTTTTCAATAAGACAACTTTTGAAGTGAGAAGCAAGATGGAACTGAAGATCAAAGAATGGATTTAAACACTTAAAAGATCTGTGTCCTGTTATCCCTCTCAGAGACTCTAGAGATGCCTGACTCATTTTGGAGGAAGTCTAGATGCTCACTTTCTCAAATCTTGTCCCAAAACAGCATGGACCTTGAGAAGGAAGCATGAGGCCCAGAAGAGTGATGCAGAAAAGCAAAACCTGAGATGGAGTCAGACTGTAGAACAGCAGCTCCCTACCCACTCTGGTGCTAGACCCAAAGCCACATATCCTTATACAGGAGATGAGAAGGCTCCCTGCAGACACAGTGCTTGTAGTAGCCCCCCAAAATAAGGTGCCAGTGCTCTGATCAGTTTACAGTAGCGTGCACCGAATAACAAGAACAGTTCTCCAACAGTCATACCATCCAATCCCATCTCAGTCCATCTCAAAGAACAACTCCAAGGACCAGCTTAGCATATGCTTCCAAGAATGGAGGGTGGTGAGCCATATGCGAAAGCATATGGAACAAAGACAAAATTCAAAAGGAATGAGAAATATATTTCCTCTATACTGGAACTGGCTTCAATGAAAGGGAGAAGCCTAAAAAGGAATATTAGAGGTTTAAAAAGATCATAGAGTAGATAAGAAATGCAAAAGATTATTTAAATATGTCAAGGAATCAAAATTAAGAGATTGACACTGGGGGAAAAACATTCACGAAGGGTCTGCTGAGGATACAAAGGTGAGAGCACACAGGCATGAGCTCCAACAGAAACAGTCAGAATAAGGGCCTTGATAGATAAATGAATAGCTCATCCACTAATTATGCTAATGGTTACATTTAAATATTAAAATCTTAGAAGAAGTCTCCACCATTTAAGTGTTTCTTTTTCTCCACGTCTTCTCCAAGAGGATGACTGTGTGTCATGTGCACAAGAGAGCTTAACTCTTCCTAAATAGTATTTTCCATAGTTTCATGCTGATGGTGGATAAGTTATGTTGATCTGATTGAAATCCTGACTATATGCTGATGGTGGATAAGTTATGTTAATCTGATTGAAATCCTGACTATATGCTGATGGTGGATAAGTTACGTTAATCTGATTGAAATCCTGACTATTTTTCTCATTTTGTTGTGTAAGCACATCTACTCAAGGAGAAAAGCTCTACTTAACCAACTAATGCATAGCTATGTTCTATGTGATCTGTATTACATAAATTACAATAAATATATAAGTTAAGTATTTTTCAGTCCAGAATTCACTACCTTGTGCCTGATCTTCTTACTTTAAGATTATTGTATTTTAATTTGGGGGTATGTGGCATGTATATTCAGGTACCTTTGGACACCAAAGGAGTTGGGTGCCTTGAAGCTAGAGTTACAGGTAGTAGTGAGCCACCCTACATGAGTGCTGACAACCAGACTCTGCAAAAGCAGCAAGTGCTCTTAACTATCGAGCCACATCTCCATACTTCTGTTTGTCTTATTTTAGAGATTTACCTAAAAGATGTCAATGATCTAATTGCTGAATATATTTCATATCACTGTTCTCTGTTTAATGGTTCCTGGCATTTTAGAAGTTGTTGCAGACAGGTTGTGGTCTCACGGTGAGTGGGAGTAATAGTCTTCCACAGGGAAGAACACACCGATTGGGTACACAATACAAAATGTTCCGCCCTGAAACCATATGCATACAATTAACATTGCATAGTCTGAGTGGTTGTACTTATGTATTTAGAATCATGTATATGTATGTATCTATATAATAACAATTTAACAAAAAGGAGGCTGTGAATTTGAAAGGGAACAAGGGAAGGTATCTTGGGAGGGTTTGAAGGGACAAAAGAGAAAGGGTAAATGATGTAATTATATTATCATCTCAAAAACTATTTTGAAAAAATTAAACTTGTAGGCAAGGGCTAGAGATACCTGAGTTCAATTCCCTGTACCCAAGTTAAGAGGCTCACAGTTGCCTGTAAGTCCAGCTCTAGGAGAATCTGGTGTCTCTAGCCTCCCAGAACACCTGTATTCACATGTGTATGCATGTGCACACATACATGCATACACACAATTTAAATTCTTCAATAGACACTTGTTAGAGTTGTAGGCATCACCCTTATTTAATGGAAGAATTAGCAGAACTAAGGAGCACATCCTGAAAGCTGTCACTGCATCATTGAAGTGTGTGTGTTGATGTATCCTCCTTAAAAAAAGTTTGTAAGCCAAGGAGTTTGAAAGTTACTGCCCATCTTCTCTAATCACTAAATTTGCATTTGAAATAAACATCCTCTCTATAGATGTGTAGCATAGCCTGATGGAGACTCAAGGAGCCAGGGGAATGGCTGCCAGTCCATACATTACTTTCCACCTGCTTCGCTTGTTTGTATGGTAGTAATAGAAAAAAGCTTAATTGGTCCCAGGGTTCTTTAAATAATTAATGTGCTTGTTTGCTGTATCTCCCGCCACCCCTGCAAAGAGAAAGCTCGGAATAATTTATCCTGAAGTTGAGTAATAGCCATGGCTGTGGGTTACAGGAGCAGAACAAAGCTTGCCTGACAATTCTTTAAAATGTTATTTCAATTAAATTCAAAAGATAAATGGGGAATTTTCATCAGCATGGAGCAAGCACATAACACCCTAGTTTTCTCATACGGTGTCCTTGAATTTATTGTCTTCTAAGGATCCTATTGATTACAGTAGTGCTCTGATTATTAAAAACTCAAGTGTCTTTCTTGATCCGTTTTTTTCCAAAAATCAAATTCACATCACAAGCAAGACAGACAGTGAGCGATGGCTTAGTCATTTCCATATTTAACTCACTAAACCTCTATAGTGGCTCTACACTAAAGACACACAGATGTGATACAAAAGGCTCCCCTGCTCTCTAGGACACATGAGTGTAGACACCTCAAAGAATGTTCAAGCTCCATCCACACATTTGAAAAAAGAATCTTTGTGAACAGAAGGCCACACACAGGAGGAAGCCCTTGGGTACCCAGTAGCCAGCTCACCATTATAGAAGAAAGAATGCCTAGGTCCTCAGTATATAGAGGACCATTAGAAAGGAGCTGAATGAAGACTTTAGGAGAAGAATGGATTCTCCCCTCCCTACTGCCAGGGTGCAGCCTTCTGGGTCTCCTGTAACTCAGATGCTGAGGAGCCTAATCGGGTAGCATCTGATAGATAAATTGACCTTGAGAGAAGTCTTGACCTCAGGGGAAATATCTCACCATATTGGGTTTTGTCAGCAAAACAGGTTTTATCTAGGAAGTTTCTATTTTTGAAATTGTATTTATTTATTTCTTTTAACTGTGATTTTGGTTTCTTCAAGAGTTAAGTTCTTTATTAGTTTATTTTGGAGTTTGAGTAGCACATGAGTCACTTTCTTCATTGCTATGACAATAACCTGGCTAGCCTGGTCTACAGAGTGAGTTCCAGGACAGCAAGGGCTACACAGAGAAACCCTGTCTCAAGAAATTAAAAAAAAAAAAAAAAAAAAAAAAAAGAAAAGAAAAGAAAAGAAAGAAAGAATAAAGACAATAATCTAACCAAAAAACTCACCTTAAGGGACTGTTTTGTTGTTGTTGTTTGTTTGTCTTGTTTTGGCTCACAGCTTGAGGGTACTGCTCATCACAGAAGGGTAGGAAGACATGGCAGCAGGAAAGTTAGGTGCTGGCCACAGTGCATGTGCAGTCCGCAAGGAGACAGAAATGAATATTGGTGATCAACTTGCTTTCTCCCTTGGATTCCACCCCACTCCCAGCCCAGGATATGATGTCACCCACATTAAAGGTAAATCTTCCCATCCAAGTAGTCCAATCTGGGACATCCCTAGCAGACCTCCACAGAGATTCGTCTGCAAGCTGAACCTAGATCCCTTCAAGTTAGTTGAACATCGTAGAAACATCATAGCTTTTGAGAAATGAAAGCACTTTGTCTGAACTGTCCAATTTAAATGTGCATTTATTTGTTTGAAATCCTTTTACAGTATGAGAGGTCTCCATTGTTACTGATTGTTATCTGTGGCAATGGTTATTCAGATGCTTTGTTTGTTTGTTTGTTTGTTTGACCCATATAAAGTGGTGAATCAATCACAATGACCTTTTCAAAAAGTAGGCTTCCCTGCACCACTTTACCTTGAGCATGAACTTGGCAGCCATTCCCACAGCCCCCAGAGGAGGCTCCACTCCCAGGCACTCTAGCACACACAGGATGACAGGAACTTGGTCACACCAGAATCTCAGGGTCTCAGAGGCATCTTGACTCCCAAGGAACTCTGACATACCCAGAATCTCAGGATCACAGGATCCCAGAATCACAGGATCACAGAGACAGCTGTACTCTGAGGAGTTCTGACTCAACCAAGATTACAGAAAGGACAGACTCCAGTCAGATATATCCAGGGCAGGGAGCACTAGAGATAATCAGATGGCGGGAGGCAAGCTTAAAAACATAAGCAACAGAAACCAAGGTTACTTGTCATCATCAGAATCCAATTCTCCCACCATAGCAAGTCCTGGATACACCACCACACTGGAAAAACAAGATTTGGATCTAAAGTCATTTCTCATTATGATGATAGAGGACTTTAAGAAGGACATATATAACTCCCTTAAAGAAACACAGGAGAACACAGGTAAACAGGTAGAAGCCCTTAAAGAGGAGACACAAAATTCCCTTAAGGAATTGTAGGAAAACACAATCAAACAGGTGAATGAAATGAAAAAAAAACCACTCAAAATCTAAAAATGGAAATAGAAACAATAAATAAATCACAAAGGGAGGCAACCCTAAAGTTAGAAAACCTAAGAAATAGATCAGGAGTCATAGTTGCAAGCATCACCAACAGAATACAAGAGATAGAAGAGAGAATCTTCTATCAGGAACAGAAGATACCTTACAAAACATTGACATAACAGTGAAAGAAAATGCAAAATGCAAAAATCTCCTGACCCAAATCATCCAGGAAATCCAGGACACAATGAGAAGACCAAACATAAGGATAATAGGTATAGAAGAGAGTGAAAACTCCCAAGGTAATGGGCCAGTAAATATCTTCAACAAAATTATAGAAGAAAACTTCCCTAACCTTAAGAAAGAGATGCCCATGAACATACAAGAAGCCTACAGAACTCCAAATAGACTGGAGCAGAAAAGAAATTCCTCCCGTCACATAATAATCAAAACACCAAATGCATTAAATAAAGAAAGAATATTAAAAGCATTAAGGGAAAAACGTCAAGTAACATATAAAAAAGGCAGACCTATCAGAATTACACCAGACTTCTCACCAAGACTATGAAAGCTAGAAAATCCTGGGAAGATGTCATTGTAGACTTTAAGAGAACATAAATGCCAGCCCAGACTATTATACCTGGCAAAACTCTAAATTACTATAGATGGAGAAACCAAGATATTCCATGACAAAATCAAATTCACACAATATCTTTCCACAAATCCAGCCCTACGAAGGATAATAGATGGAAAACACCAACACAAGGAGGCAAACTATACCCTAGAAAATGCAAGAAAGTAATCTCTCAACAAACCCAAAAGAAGATGGGCACACAAACATAATTCCACCTCTTAACAACAAAAATAACAGGGAGTCACAACCACTTTTCCTTAATATCTCTTAACATCAATGGACTCAATTCCCCCAATAAAAAGACATAGACTAACAGACTGGATACAGAAACAGGACCCAGCATTTTGCTGTATACAGGAAACACACCTCAGTGACCAAGACAGACACTACCTCAGAGTAAAAGGATATAATTTTCCAAACAAATGGTCCCAAGAAACAAGCTGGACTACCTATTCTAATATCAAATAAAATCAACTTTCAACCAAAAGTTATCAAAAAGGACAAGGAAGGACACTTCGTACTGGTCAAAGGAAAAATCTACCAAGATAAACTTTCAATTGTGAACATCTATGCTCCAAATGCAAGGGCACCCACATTCATAAAAGAAATTTTACTAAAGCTCAAAGCACACATTACACCCCACACAGTAATAGTGGGAGACTTCAACACCCCACACTCAGCAATGGACAGATCATGGAAACAGAAACTACACGGAGTCACATTGAAACTAACAGAAGTTATGAATCAAATGGATCTAACAGATATTTGTAGAACATTTCATCCTAAAGCAAAAGAATATACTTTCTTCTCAGCACCCCATGATACCTTCTCCAAAATTGACCATATCATTGGCCATAAACAGGTCTCAACAGATACAAGAAGATTGAAATAATCCCATGCATCTTCTCAGATCACCATGGATTAAGACTGGTCTTAAATTCCAACAAACACAATGGAAAACACATATACACATAGAAACTGAACAATGCTCTACTCAATGATAACTTGGTCAAGGAAGGAATAAAGAAATTAAAAACTTTTTAGAATTTAATGAAAATGAAGACAATATACCAAAACTTATGGGACACAATGAAAGTAGTGGTAAGAGGAAAACTCATAGCTATAAGTGCCTCCAAAAAGAAACTGGAAAGAGCTTACACTAGCAGCTTGACAGCACACCTGAAATCTCTAGAACAAGAAGAAGCAAATACACCCAAGAGGAGTAGATGGCAGGAAATAATCAAACTCAGAACTGAAAACAACCAAATAGAAACAAAAAGAACTATACAAAGAATCAACAAAACCAGGATCTGGTTCTTTGAGAAAATCAACAAGATAGATAAACCCTTAGCCATACTAACCAGGGGTACAGAGACAGTACCCAAATTAATAAATCAGAAATGAAAAGGAAGACATAACAATGGAAAGCATGGAAATTCAAAAACTCATCAGATCCTACTACAAAAGCTTATACTCAACAAAACTGGAAAACCTGGATGAAATGGACAATTTTCTAGGCACATACCAGGGGCCAAAGTTAAATGAGGATCAGATAAACCATATAAACAGTACCATAATCCCTAATGAAATAGAAGCAGTCATTAATAGTTTCCCAACCAAAAAGAGCCCAGGACCAGATAGATTTAGTGAAGAATTCTATCAGACCTTTAAAGAAGACCCAATACCAATACTCTTTAAACTATTCCATAAAATAGAAACAGAAGGTACACTACCCAATTCATTATATGAAGCCACAATTATACTTATACCTAAACCACACAAAGACCAAAGAAAGAGATCTTCAGACCAATCTCCCTTATGAACATTGATGTAAAAATACTCAATAAAATTCTTGCCAACTGATTCCAAGAACACATCAAAATGATCATTCACCATGATCAAGTAGTCTTCATTCTAGGGATGTAGGGATAGTTAAATAGATGGAAATATATCAAAGTAATCCACTACATAAACAAATTCAAAGGAAAAACCACATAATCACTTCATTAGATGCTGAAAAAGCATTTAACAAAATTCAGCATCCCTTCATGTTAAAAATCCTGGAAAGATCAGAATTTCAAGGCCCATAACTAAACATAGTAAAAGCAATATACAGCAAACCAGTAGCCAACATCAAACTGAAAGAAGAGAAACTTGAAGCAATCCCACTAAAATCAGGGACTAGACAAGGCTGCCCACTCTCTCTTTATCTATCAGTATAGTACTTGAAATTCTAGCTAGGGCAATTAGACAATAAAAAGAAGTCAAAGGGATACAAATTGGGAAAGAAGAAGTAAAATTCCACCATAGAACTCCTAAAGCTGATAAAGAACTTCAACGATGTGGCTAGATATAAAATTAACTGCAACAAATCAGTAGCTTTCCTCTATTCAAAGGATAAACAGGATAAAAAATTAGGGAACGAAATTAGGGAAAGGACACCCTCCATAGTAGTCACAAATAATATTACATACCTTGGTGTGACTCTAACCAAGCAAGTGAAAGATCTGTATGACAAGAACCTCAAGTCTCTGAAGAAAGAAATAGAAGATCTCATAAGATGGAAAGATCTCCCATGCTCGTGGATTGACAGGATTAATATAGTAAAAATGGCCATCTTGCTGAATGCAATCTACAGATTCAATGCAATTCCCATCAAAATTCCAAATCAATTCTTCATAGAGTTAGAAAGAGCAATTTGTAAATTCACTTGTGTGGGCCTGTGTCTCTCTGCTGATGCCTGAGGCTCTCTGCTACTGGGGCCTGGAGCTGCATGGCATGTTAGTTAAAAGGAGGCAATACATAAGTGAGATATTTTATTATAGGAATGAGAAAAGAGGCCAGTCATGTAGAGAGAAAGAAAGAAGAGGAAGGAGAGGAGAGAGAGAGAGAGAAAGGAAAGAAAGGAAGTAAGAGAACAAGAAAACAAGAGAGAGAACAAAGAGAAAGAGAAAAGAACAAGAGTGAGAGGAAGAAGGCAAGAAGAAGGTGAACCGCCCCTTATATTGAGTGAGGCATGGCTATCTGTCTATGGGGCAGGTCATACCCGGCTGTGATCATTTGACTGGGGGTAGGGTCCAGCTAGAGTCCTGGGAGCTTGGGGCATTGTCTACCTGACAGAGTACACATCTCCTGTGGGGGCAGCTGTGAGAGGTTTTGAAACAGGAGCCAAGGACCAAGGAGTCATAGCCAAACACCTTCCATCCCTTGCAGGCAGAAACTGCCCACCGGGGCTCCAATGTTCTAGACTTATTACTCTACTGGACCCAGGTTGTTTGGACAGACCACTGCTCTACAAACTTGGAATAACAAAAAACAAAACAAAAACCAGGATAGCTAAAACTATTCTCAACTAAAAAATTACTTCAGGGGGAAATCACCATCCCTAACCTCAAGCTGTATTACAGCGCAATAGTGATAAAAACGGCATGGTATTGGTACAGAGACAGGCAGGATCAATGGAATAGAGAGAACTGAAGACCCAGAAATGAGCCCACACAATATGGTCACTTGATTTTTGACAAAGAAGCTAAAACCATCCAGTGGAAAAATGACATTTTCAACAAATGGTGCTGTTTCAACTGGTGGTTAGCATGTAGAAACATGCAAATTGACCCATTCTTATCTCCTTGTACAAAGCTCAACTCTAAGTGGATCAAGGACCTCCACATAAAACCAGATATACTGAAACTTATAGAGGAGAAAGTAAGGAAGAGTCTCAAACACATGGGCACAGGGGGAGAATTCCTGAATAGAACACCAATGGCTTATGCTGCAAGATCAAGAATTGACAAATGGGGCCTCATAAAACTGCAAAGCTTCTGTAAGGCAAAGGACACTGTCAATAGGACAAAAAGGCAACCGACAGATTGGGAAGAGATCTTTACCAATCCTACATCTGATAGAGGGCTAATATCTAACATATACAAAGAACTCAAGAAGTTAGACTCCAAAGAACCAAGTAACCCTATTAAAAATGGGGTGCTGGGGAGTGATGGCCCATATCCTTTTTTTACTGCTGATCACATTTATTTATTTATTTATTTATTATTAGATGTTTTCTTTATTTACAATATCTCCTTTCCCAGGTTCCCCTCCAAAAGAAAAAAGAAAAAGAAAATAAAATAATAAAATAAAATAAATAAAAAAACTAAAACTAAAACAATCCCCTGTTCCCTCCCCCTCCTGCTCCTCACCACCCCACCCTCTCCCACTTCCTGACCCTGGCATTCCCCTACACTGGGTCATAGAACCTTCACAGAGCCAAGGTCCTCTCCTCCCATTGATGACCAACTTGGCCATCCTCTGCTATACACATGCTGCTGGAGCCATGGGTCCCCCCATGTGTACTCTTTGGTTGGCGTTTTAGTCCCTGGGAGCTCTGAGGGTACTAGTTAGTTCATATTGTTCATGCTAAGAGGCTGCAGACCCTTCAGCTCCTTGGGTCCTTTCTCTAGCTCCTTCATTGGGGACCCTGTACTCAGTTCAATGGATAGCTGTGAGCCTCTACTTCTGTATTAGTCGGGTACTGTCAGAGCCTCTCCGGAGACAGCTATAACAGGCTCCTGTCAACCAGCACTTGCTGGTATCCACAATAGTGTCTGGATTTGATGATTGAATATGGGAAGGATTCCCAGGTAGAGCAGTCTTTGGATTGTCCTTCCTTCAGTCTCTGCTCCATAGTTTGTCTCTGAAAATCCTTCCATGGGTATTTTGTTCCCCCTTTTAAGAAGGAATGAAGTATCCACACTTGGGTCTTCCTTCTTCTTGAGTTTCTGTGGTTTGTGGATTGTACTTTGTGTATTCCGAGCTTCTAGGCTAATATCCACTTATCAGAGAGTGCATACCATGTGTGTTCTTTTGTGATTGGGTTACCTCACTCAGAATGATATTCTCCAGGTCCATCCATTTCCCCAAGAATTTCATAAATTCATTGTTTTTAATAGCTGAGTAGTACTCTGTTGTGTAGATGTACCCCATTTTTTGTATCCATTCCTCTGTTGAGGGACATCTTGGTTGTTTCCAGTTTCTGGCTATTATAAATAAGGCTGCTATGAACATAGTGGAGCATGTGTCCTTATTACATGTTGGAGTATCTTCTGGGTATATACCTAGGAGGCACACACCCTTAGGCAGGCAGATTTCTGAGTGTGAGACCAGCTTGGTGAGTTCCAGGGCAGCCAGGGCTACACAGAGAAACCCTGTCTTGAAAAAAAAAATCAGGTACAGAGCTAAAAAAGACTTTTCAACTGAGGAATATTGAGTGGCCAAGAAGTACCTAAAGAAACGTTCAAGGTCCTTGGGGAAATGAAAATCAAAACAACCCTGAGATTCTACCACACACCAGTCAGAATACCTAAAATCAAAAACTCAGGTGACAACAGATGCTGGCAAGTATGTGGAGAAAGAGGAAAGAAGGAACACTCCTTCATTGCTGGTGGGATTGTAAGCTGGTACAATCATTCTGGAAATTGGTTCCTCAGAAAATTGGATGTAGTACTACCTGAGGACCCAGTTATACCACTCCTGGGGCATATACCCAGAAAATTCTCCAACATGTAATAAGGATACATGTTCCACTATGTTCATAGCAGCCTTATTTATAATAGCCAGGAGCTGGAAAGAACCCAGATGTCCTTCAACAGAGGATTGAATAAAGAAAATGTGGTACATTTACACAATGGAGTACTACTCAGCTATTAAAAGCAATGATTTATGAAATTCTTAGGGAAATGGATGGAATTAGAAAATGTCATCCTGAGTGAGGTAACCCCAATCACAAAAGAACATACATGGTATGCACTCACTGATAAATGCATATTAGCCCAAAAGCTGTAAATAACCAGGATACAATTCACAGACCACATGAAGTTCAGTAAGAAGAAAGACCTAAGTATGGGTGCTTCAGTCCTTCTTAGAAGAACAAAATATTCACAGGAGCAAGCATGGAGATAAAGTGTAGAGCAGAGACGGAAGGAAAGGTCACCCAGAGACTATCCCACCTGGGGATCCATCCCATATACAGTTACCAAACCCAGACACTAATGTGGATGCCAAGAAGTGCATGCTGAAAGGAGCCTGATATGGCTGTCTCCTGAGAGGCCCTGCCAGAGCCTTACAAATACAGAGCCAACCATTGGGCTGAGTGCAGGGTCCCCAATAGAGGAGTTAGAGAAAAGACTGAAGGAGTTGAAGGTGTTTGCAACCCCATAGGAAGAACAACAATATTAACTAACCAGACCCCCCCAGAACTCCCAGGGACTAAGCCATCACCAAAGGAGTACACATGGCTCCAGCTGCATATGTAGCAGAGGATGACCTTGTCATGCACCATTGGAAGGAGAGATCATTGGTCTCTCTCCTTCTCACTTTATCTCCATGCTTGCTCCTGTGAGTATTTTGTTCTCCTTCTAAGAAAGACCGAAGCACCCATACTTAGGTCTTTTTTCTTATTGAACTTCATGTGGTCTGTGAATTGTATGAAGACTCGATAGATGTCCCAGTGTAGATGAATCAAAGGTGGGGGAGGTGGGAGTGGGTGGGTGGGTGGAGGAACACAGGAGCAGCAGGGGCAGGGAGGATGTTCCCCAGGAAGGAGAGAAACTGGGAAAGGAGATAAAATTTGAAATGTAAATAAAGAAAATATCCAATTAAAAATGAATTTGGTTTAATAAACGTCCATCACTGTTACTGATTCTAATCTGATTTCTTCCATGATCTTTGCTTTTCGTCATTTCCGTTTGGTTTTCTTTTGGAAATATCTTAAGGTAGAAATTTGGGTTGTTGACTTGAGATTCATGTTCTGGTATAAGATTTCCTGACTGGAGCTGTGTCCCCCACTCTCCTGTATGTTGAGCTTCAAACCTGAAAAATCTTGAAATGTGGGTTTATTTGGAGTAAGACATTAATTTGTTCAGTTAGTAATGAGGTCGTGCTGAAGGGAGGTAATCAATTCCTAACCCAATATGGTGTTTGTTACATTTCTCTTAATAAAGAGGAAAACACTGAACACCTAGAGATCCATGTAGACATAAACACAGCCAGCTCTAGCCCAGGAGACGGTCCTGGAAGAGACTCCGCCTCAGAACCATCAGAAAGTACTAGCCTGGTACTCAGATCCCACCCGCCTGGGCTTCAGATCTGTGAGACACTAAGTGTGTTACTTGACCCTCTAGTTTTGCTATATGTTTCTTATAGACTGGGCAAATCAAATCACATGTTCATTTTGGTTTTTGCTTCAGGTACAACTAAAGATGAAACCTAGGGACTTTCAGATGTTAAACATAAATTTGTCACAAGTTATACCCATGGTACCCAAATGAAAGTTGTATGTTGTAACTCCCCTTAGTCAAAGCATTGCTTCAGCTGTAGGACATAAATTTTGCTGGTTTAGTCTTTCAATTTCGTTATGTCAGAACATTTTATGCTTTTCCTTAAGACTGCCTTTATGACCCTTGGGTCATTAATAAACATCACAGAGTAGAGGACTTATTCCAACTATTTTGTGATCTTCCAGCTAATTTTCTGTTACTTATTTCTTGTTTTATTCTATTAAATGACAAAAGTTTGTAAGATTTCAAATGTCTAAAATTTGTATTATGGTTTCAAATATGGTAGCATTTGATAAAGTATTCCATCTAAATTTAAGAAAGAGTATTAAGCTACTGTTGGGTGAGATGCTCTGTAATTCTTCATTTGTCCCACATTGACTAATGATGCATGTTCTATTTACTTCTTGTCTGATGTTTTTTATTGCTTTTTATTTTATTTAGAAAACCGAGTAAAGTCTGAAAGGTGTTTGTGAATCCAATCTGTCCATGGACCATTTCAGTCCTATGAGCCTTTTAGTTTTTAAAGCTGCTGTAAATGGAGTAATGGTGACATACCACACACATTTAGAAATGTTATGTGCTTAGTGAACTGACCCTTTTTGCTATAATGAAGCATAGTTCTACTTCCATTCATCTTCCATGCTACAAAGCATAAATTGTCTGATATGATTACAGATTTTACAGCTTTTTATGAGTAATAGGATCATGAAATTTTTCCTCTTCTTTTACTTTAATTATATCAACTCCATTATATTTGGTTTATAATAAGCCACACTAATGTAATTATTAAGTTCTTAACTCTGTACCAATACATTTTTTGGATGCCAAATGTATAGAATGGAGATCACACATTTTATGGAGTCTAAAAGGAAAAGCCTGAGTGTTAAGTTTGTCATGTGGAATTTATAGTCTATATTCAACTCTAAGCATTGAATTTAAATAGACCCATGATGCATCTGTATGTTCTGGAAAGGAAACTATCACCCTCAACTAGAACTTTCAATGAAAGGTGTGACCAAAGAGGGAACCAAAGTACAAATGGTAGCACTGGAGAAATAAGTATTTTCTAACTATATCTGCCAGGCATTGGATTTTCTACAGAGCCCAAATCCTAACCAAAGACCCATCTTCCCACCAGATCTGCTTTATTTTCACCCCGTTCTGCTCCCAATTTCCAGAGTTGTAACCAATAGCCTGCAACACCTTGAATGTATCAATTTCCAAAATTCTAGCTTTTTCTGTGGTGATTGTAGCATACAAGTGTGTTTCTTCACAATTTAATACCACTGGTCTACAAATCACCCTGTAGCAGAGTCTATTCCTTTTTATGATCTTGCAGATGAAAGAAATCTTAAAGAAGCACGCCCTGATTTTCAACTAGTAGCATTTCTTCAGCAATTCCAAGCCCGGGTGGCTTGTGGAAAGGATGACATCAACATCACTCCGTTTACACCCAACTTCAGAAGCAAAAGTGGTAACAGTGATAGATAAAGGTGAACTGCAGAAGCTGATCCCAGAAGTAGGTGACCACAATGTGACCCAGACAGAACTGCTTAAAGAGGACTGTGTAGCCTCCAAGGATAATGAAGTATGATAGAAAGACATGTGCTCCGAACAAAGGCAAAATTCTACAATAAGGTTCATATACTCAAGGACATAACAGAGTCTCCATCTTTGGGGCTAACCAGAAAAATATGGATTCCCAAGGTTTCAAGGAGCCCCTAAGGCCAAGCCAAAGAATTGGGCAAAGACAAAGACCAGAAAGATCCAGTCACTTGCCACAAGGCTATTGCCGGTTGGGAGCACTAGAAAGGGCACTCTGAGATGAAGATGAACACATGGGAACATTGCTATGAATATTCTTAAGACAACAGTGGAGCCAAATCAAGCAGAAGAACTTAGATTCCTGTATTCATTCAATGAAGTTATAAACCTGTGCTTCAATGAGTCCCGAAGCTACGCAATCTTGTGTTCATCATTCCAATTCTGAGCCTCGATTATCCCGCTTCAGTCACCAGAGTGACAGAATAATGCATCTCAGCCTTGGGAAAGCTGTCTCTCTCCAGCTTAAGCACTCCCTCTAGAAAGGAACAGCTAACAACAAGCTACTTAGCACTCTTAGTCTTTGGGAAACCAACCCCCAATCTATGCAACCTTGGTGCCACTAAAGCTACCTCGTGCCCTATTCAGATAATAAGGAAATGGGTAGCCTTTTCTGCTGTAACTGGCCACACCTGAACACTGATGGACTGTGAGAGAGAGTTCCATATTCCAGTACATAGGGTCAAGAAAATCCTTTACTGCTCATTTGAGGTCTTCACCCCTGCTAAAGCCCCAATTGTCTTAGTATTTTATACTGAGGTTTGACCCACACTCACCCACTTAAAATATTGAATCCCTGGTCACCTTCTTGTGTCAATACTACTGACAGAACAAAACTTAAATATCTGGCACTGGCTAAAGTGCCCAGTGAGAAACTCTGTGCTCTTCTAATTCCGTGCACATATGTATAGACAGACAGACAGATATACATTTGGTAATTAATTCCTGCTGGTATCAGCAAGGAATTAAGGAAGGATAAATTCCAGGAGCCTCATCTATTCCTGGCAAAGGAGAGAGCGGGAGGTTTGGAACAATTAACTCTTTGTGAACCAGAAATAGAGAGTCATGCTCACAGTAAGAAAAATTTTATACAGGCAATATACTCAGAAACACAGACATTTATACATACACACAGACATGTCAGGCCTGACCACCTGTCTCATCAACTCCACAAGTATTCATGCATACTTATATACACTTATATATGCATATATATGGTGGATGGGGCAGAAGCCCCCTCAAGCAAGTTCCATTGAGCATGTACCAGTGTGGGAAAAAGCTCACTCATTCTGGATAAAAATGAAAATAAGCGCCAACCTCTATTGCTTAAATAAAGGAAAAAGTCTCTCTCTCTCCAATGCTGAATGAAAGAAACCCAAGTTTATAAGAAAAAATCTCTGTCCTTGTCAGAAAGAGGAAGCCCTGCTAATAAGAAAGAACCTGTCTCATGGTAAGAAAAGACTTCCTGTTGTGCTGTGCTGTGCTGTGCTGTGTGTGGTGTGTGTGGTGTGCTGTGCTGTGTATGCTGTGCTGTGTGTGCTGTGCTGTCTGTGCTGTGTATGCTGTGCTGTGCTGTGCTGTGCTGTGTATGCTGTGCTGTGTATGCTGTGTGTGCTGTGCTGTCTGTGCTGTGTATGCTGTGCTGTGCTGTGCTGTGCTGTGTATGCTGTACTGTGCTGTGCTGTGCTGTGTATGCTGTGCTGTGTGTGCTGTGCTGTGCTGTGTATGCTGTGCTGTGCTGTGCTGTGTATGCTGTGCTGTGTATGCTGTGCTGTGTGTGCTGTGCTGTCTGTGTGTGCTGTGCTGTGTGTGCTGTGCTGTGCTGTGCTCTCCTTCTGCTCTGCTCTTTGTGTTTCTGTTTGTCATTGTTCTGTTCTGTCCTTTCTGTTTCTTATTATCATTGTTCCGAATTCTTCCATTTTTCAGAATATATGATCACTTTGTATTCTAAGCATTTTTTAAGTTCACAACAAGTAAAAACATACATTTAAATCATAAAATGAGTAAGAACTTACAACAGAAATGTTTACATGTGTTTCCTTTAAAACTAGTTATCTAATTAAACATTCACTATCTGTCCCTAGCTCCACAGGTTCATCAAAAGTTTAAAAGAATAATTCTTATGTCTAAGTTAACACCATTTTGTCAACAGGCAAGTCATGTGCCTTGTGCCTCATTAATATCCAAGTTTTATATAGATAAACCAGGCAATATTTTTTTTGTCCTTGCACCTACAATAAGTTGTTCATAGCCAGTTTAAGACCTTTTGTTATCAGATGTTTTCAGAGCCAGCTCAGAAAGCATGTTTTCCCTGATCATAAATCTGTTTCACAACTGCTTTCAATCTTAGTACAATAGTTCATGACACATGTAGGGTTACAGAGCCTTGATCACAGGTTTTCTAATAGAGGGCTCAAAATCACTTGTATAAATATAGAATCATTATTAGGAACTATGAAATCATCAGTTTTTCTACACAATACCACACTATACAACAATATATATCTTCATTCTGAAGAAAATATGCCCAATAGGGTGGACAGATGTCCAGTGATTATTATACTAATTTAATAATATCAGGAAAGGCACATCAGCTACAAGAATGAATCCTGAAATGAGATTGAAAGCCTTGCAATTCAGAATTATCTATCGCAAACTATGCAATAGAATGTGTCGTCTCCAGAACATCACTTGTCTGCATTTAGTTTTTCCTAGATGGTTCCTGACCAACCAGAAAGAACAATAAACATGGCTAGACATTTAGTTTTTCCTAGATGGTTCCTGACAAACCAGAAAGAACAATTCACAGGGGCTAGAGAGATGGCTTGCTATTAACAGTGGTAGCTACTCTTGCAGAGAACCCAGCACCCAAATGGCAGCTCACAACCATATATAAACACAGTTCCAGGAGGAATGGCAGCCTCTTCTGGCCTCTATGGGCGCCAGAAACACAGATGATTCACATACCTATAAAAAAAAATCACATAAAATTTCAAAAACATCACAGGTGGAAAACCACTTACCTTCTCTCAGAAAATGTGTGAGAAAACCTGAGACAAAGAGTGAGGTGAAGAGCATCCTTGCCTTAACTGTGCACTGCAGGCTTCCTGAGCCGTGAGACGGGCTCCTGCAAAGACAGAGTATCAGAAAAGCAGGTGTGGTGGTGTCTATGTGCATCCCAGCCACTTTGGAGGCTGAACCTGGAAGATCACAAGTTCTAGTCCAACTACAGTAAAGATGAAGGTCTGTCTCTAAGCGCGCGCAAGCGCGCACACACACACACACACACACACACACACACATTTCCGTGCCATAATCCATCACTGAGGCAGGGCAGGTAGCGCAGGACTCGACTAAGAACCTGAAGGCAGGAACTGATATACAGACTGAAAAATAAAAATAAACAAGGTATGCTACTTGCTGACATTCTCCACGGCTTGGTCAGCCTACTTTCTTATACACCCTAGAGCCATCCACCTAGAGGTAGCATTTCCCACATCAGCTGGGCCTTCCCACATCAACACATCAAGCATTAATAATAATTAATAAATGCCTCACACATTTAAGTACAGGCCAATCAGATGGAGGCATTTTTCCAATTGAGATTCATTCTTCTCAGATGATTCTAGCTTGCTGACAAAAAATATAGCCAGCAACTGGCTTATTTCTTACTTTTCTACATTCTCAATCTGTGCTACAATTAATGTTCTTGTACACGTCTTCTGGGGTGAACTTCTTTTTGTGCTTATGTGTAAGGAATCTGCAGAAACACTATTATTTAGTTGAAATAAGCTTGTCAACTTTACTAACTATGCCCACTTACCCTTGAAAATGGCAGTGCTAATTTATACCTCAAGGTAAAAGTGTTATTATTTCCTCAATTTATGTCACAATAGGCTAAATAATCAACCTCCAGACCTTTCTGAAAGCAGAGACCTGTGCTAAGAGTGTGACAGCCAGCCATCTTTTCAGGGTAATTGAGGTTTCTGATTCAGCAGACAGCAAATGTTGACCATATTCAGACAGTGTGTGAGGTCTTCAGTGTTCCCTTATCTAATCCCCCCAAATAATTCTATGCTAGAGATGGCTGAATGTCAGAAATAAATTCCAAAGTCAACTCTGGAGCTGAAGTCAATCCTGCTGATTGCGAGTTTGAGGCCACGATGTTAACAACTGCAGCAGCATGAATTTAATGAGCACAAAAGAACAGCGTGTATTTTGTTTAACTAGGTGATACATTATCCGCTTCCTCCTTTGGAATGTTCTTATGGCCTGGCGCTCTTATGAGCTCACACTATTGTGAGTCAATGTAGAATGATATTTTATCTAAATTGGAAGGGTAAGGAGCCGTGCCTGAGGTCACACATTGCCATGTGATAGGGACCCAGCTGAATGTTCTTCAATACTAATGTAGATGCTGGCGGAAGGGATGGTTCAGTGCTTCAGGGTCCCTGTTGCTCTTCCAGGTGACCCAAGTTAAGCTCTGAGATGTCTGAACTCAAGCTCTAGGAGATCCAACACCCTCTTCTGACCTACATGGGTGCTCAAGCATGCATAGCATACAAATACACAGATACACGGACACATAGACACATACAAAGACATACACATACAAGTCAAAATTAAACAAATCTTAAAACATAAGTAAATCCTAATGTATTGACTCCATGGAGTATCAACACTGATATTCCATTTGTGAATTATATTAGGTTATGCTAGATCATAAACTCAATTTTTATTGGATTTAAATTACTTTCTGAGAAACTTGACTTAATAACACAGAAAAATACATTCCAATGTCATTTAAGTACACCTATCATACATTACTATGCTAAGTATTGCCATATGCTTCCACCTTCAATTAAACCATATCAGTATAATAATTCAGGTATATGAATGGGAGAGTAAATGTCACATTTAGGGATATGGAGTATTTCTAGGTAGAAAACATATCAAGGTTTTTAGTTGTTATAGGTTGGTTACATATGTAAATGTGAATAAGAGTCTAGTAGGGTGTTTCTAGCTCTCAAAGTTTCTAATAGAATAGTAGATTCATACTAGATATTTTAAGACTATCAGTGGAAACACTGGTGGAAGATCTTTCAAGTTGGCTATGTAACATTAAATATCTTTTGTCTAACAGTGCTACTGCTTAAAGAGAATAGAAAAAAAACATTAGCAGTGATTTCTATAAAACATTTAGAGTCTCCAACAAGTCTATGCTCTTGTCTAAGGACTGAAAGAGGTAGTTATAATCAACACTTCACAAGAAGAGGTAAAGAGTCTGCTGGAGTCACGTGTAACTGCTGTGCTGCAGGAGACACTGAAGGGGAGGCATGTGTAAGTGGACAGGTCCAAGTTTGTAGTCAGGGTTATCATTAAATCCATTTTGAGACATACCTGGCATAGTACTGAAGTGAAAATCGTCAAATCGCTCCCATAAGACGGATACTATGCTAAGGACAACAGACTCTAAAAACTGTGTCTCACGTTTCTAAAAGCTTTGTTTCACGTAAGAAGTGTGACTGACAAGTGCTTCTCCTGGTTCAGGACCACTGCCTTGAGACTCAAGGCTACTATTTAAATGGCTGAAAAGTGCCACCACTTCTGCAATAATTCCCACTCAGCAGGTGGCAGGTGGTGCTGAGAGCTGCCAACCTCCACTCAACAGGCTTCAGGCCAAAAATAGATGTAACCTGGCCAGCTGGTGCTCTGGCTCCAGTCTGCTCTGTTCACTGGCCCTTGTTCTGCTGCACCTGCTCGGTGCTTTGCTTAGTAATCAGGACAAGAGCATCTTTTGTGATGTTTTCCATATGTCTAGGAGTTTGTCTCTTTCTACCAGCACCCCCCTCCAAGCTCGAGACAGGTTCATCTCATACCCTGTAGTCTGAGATACACGTGGCATACACCAGTGGGAAAGGGGAGGGTGGAGTGTGTGTGTGTATCTACTGAGGGAAGCCAGTAGACAAGTTCAAGTCATCTTCAGGAGCTACTCCTCATGCACTGTCTACCTTAAAGTAAAAGAACAGACTGGGTCTTCCATTGGTCTGGAACTAACTAATAGGGCCAGGCTGGCTGCCAGCCCAAGGACCCACTTAGCTCCGCCTCCCTGGAGATAAGTCACATACCCATGCCATCATGCCCAGCTGTTTTATCTGTTTAATGTGGGTTGAGTTCTTATGCTCACAATGCAAGCACTAGACGACCTGAGCCATCTCTTCAGCCCTAGAATATGTTTTAGCTTGTTGGCTAGTGACTTATTAGTTACTTCTTTTGTCTGTGAAAAGTATCTGAGAGGAGTGGTTAAAAAGCAGGAAGGTTTCATTTGAATTACAGTTTGAAGGAATATAGCCCATCTCTGTGAGCGTGTCATAATGATGGAGGAGCTCAAGTAGCATCTACTTACAGCTTTTCAGTAGTCAGGAAGCAGAGACCTTTGTTTTGAAAAGGGCCAGCTATAAAGCCTGCCCCCACAGCAACTGGCTTACATCAACTAGGCGCCATTTCCTTAAGGTTCCAAACCACTCTAAATACTACAACTAGGGATGGACTGTTCAAATTGTAGCTGTCAGGGATATTTCACACTAAAACTCTTAACAGTCAAAATGTCAACTTTGACAACATATCACCAAGATGCAGATCTCAAAGAAACAGGCTTGGAGTCTTTGCTAAGTATCAAGCCTATTCTGAAGGTGTGGACACAAAACATTCATGGAAAGATGCCCAACGGTATAAGGTAACATTTGGCAGGTACCCTGTAAGTCTGCACTGAAGTCAGTGAGAGGAAGTGTACTCTCTCAGCTAATGATCATCACTTCATAGCCTATCTTATGGGAGTTATAACTTATACATGGTTTCCTAGGCAATGAGACAAGAGGGACCAAAATCAGCCCGGTACTTAGTACTATCCAGGGCACTTAAACTCTGGGTAAATCTACCCCAAGGAAAGAGAACTATATTCCCAGTCCATTAAAGAGACACAGTAAGAAATCAGGAACCCATTTCCTGGATTCTCTCAGTGACTCATTAGTACCTATTGCTCTTCATGCATCATCCGGAACTAGACCCTGGTGATAGAACATGAGAAACAAAAATTGCCTGTCCTGGTGAGTTCATGGACCATGATGAGGAAGCACAATAAGATGTACTAGCCCTCCTCTGAGAAACATCTTTACTAGTATGTCTTATTCACCATTCCTCTCCCCTGGAGACTCCTTTTACTCCTCTATCACTATGCAAGGAAAAATAGAGATGCCACCTACAAGCAACACCCTTCCTGGGACACAGAACAATTCTTAAACATCACACTTTTGATCATTACAACAATTATTATCTGTGGGATGGGTACCAGACCCCCTCAGTTGGTAGCAGAGGCTCTGGGGATTACCTTCAGCTCTAGACACAGCAGGTTACACCAGGAAGTAGGACCAACTCTAGATTGTGACACCGCTCTTCTGATACATTGTTATGTGATTGTCAACTTTCTAATGCAGCTGATGGTATCAGGTAACTTCTGCCCAGTTACCATTTTTTTTCCAGAAATGGAATAGTTCATCTACATGGGAATTCAGTGTTCATACCCCCCTCTCTGAAGCCTCTAAAGAGAGTGATAGAATATAGAGTTGGGTGGGTAGGGAGGTGGGGAAGAGGATCCAGGGGAGTTATGAAAGGGAAAGAATGTCAAGTTGACAACCAGGATTAGTCATTACAGTTACTCATGATTGGTCATCTTGAACATGAATGTAAATGGAAAAAGTCCTCTATGAACTCATCAACTCTTTACTCTCCTACGACTCATGCCACTGATAACTGTCAGATTCATCTTCTCGAGACAGGTTGAATAAAGTTTGTTTGGATTTTGCCTGTACATATGTCTGTGCACCAAATTGCATGCCTAGTGCCCACAAAGGCCAAAAGAGAGTGCTATGTCCTCTGAGACTGGAGTCACAGATGGTTGTGAACTGCCACTGTGGGTCCTGGGAATGAGGAATCAAACCTGGGTCCTCAAGAAGAGAAGCCTTCACCACTCCTAACCACTGAGCATCTCCCCAGCCCCTTGCATAAGTTTTACATTCACTCTCACACTCAAAACCTGAGCGAGTGTCACTCACTGTCCATCAACAGAAACTATGCTAGTTTCTTTTCTATTGTTGTCACAGAATACCCTGACAGAACAGCTTGGGAGAAAAAATGGTTTATTTCAGCTTACAGCTCCTGTAAGATAGAGTTCACAATGGTAGAGAAGATATGGCAACAGGTGGAGCAGGGGATGTCTGATCACAATACATCACCTTCAGGAAGCAGAGGTAGAACATCTGTACAATAGCCTCATATTTCCTCACTTGAGGCTCCACCTCCTAAAGGTTCCATAACCTTACCCCAGACCACTAACAGCTGGTGGGCATTTCTGTCTTAAAACCACAGAGAGCAAATCCTTTCCTTAGCATGCAGAGTATCTACAGCATGGATTCAACCTCTTTTCAATCCTTGCATCTCAATCTTTTCACAGAACTATAATCACACTGTCTGCCCCTCTGCACAAATCTACACCTCTAAAAATAGGAACGTTCCCACCTGAGCTACTGCCTTGCTCTTATCTCTCAATTAGTACAAAGTGCTGTCCCTAGATGTCATCTCCACAGAGGCTGTCCCACTCTGTTTGGGAGTAATCATCTATACTGTTGGAAATGGTCTACGTATTTGTATGCCTCTCTCTCTCTCTCTCTCTCTCTCTCTCTCTCTCTCTCTGTGTGTGTGTGTGTGTGTGTGTGTGTATGTGTGTGAGTGTGTGTGTGTGTTTGTGTGTAGTAATCATCTACTCTGCTGAAATGGTCTACATATTTGTATGTCTTTCTC
>NW_022196906.1:105760155-105764059 GCF_008632895.1 Mastomys coucha | reverse complement strand
CCATCCATCTTCTTTGATACAGAGTCTCTATTGGCCTGGAGCTCGCCAATCAGATTACACAAGCAGGACAGCAAGCGCAAATGGTGCTTGTGCCTCTCACTCCCCAGCTCTCTGGTTGAGGCACACGCTGCCCTGTCCAGTATTTTTCTATGTTCTGGGCATCAGACTCAGGCCCCTATGCTTTCAAGGGTAGAGATTTCCCAACTGAGCCATCTCCACAGCCCTGGAGTGTTGATTTTTATGTGTTCTAAATATCATCTTAGGGCCTTTTTAATTTCTGTTTTGCATGACAGACTTCAGAACAGATCCTGGAGAGCAGACGGTTTGTCACTTCCCTCCAACTTCCCTCAGAGCCATCATTGATAAGTCACTTGTTTCCACAGTGAGTCAAGAAATACAGTCACAGTCATGCCACTCTGCCTCACTCCTCTCAGGGATAAAGCTCTTGCTCTCTAGGGTCCCAGAGGAAGTAGAATCTAGGCAGTGTTCTCTGCTATTGCTGAGTCTACTTTCCAGTGGAAAACCATTCAAGTCAATGGTTTCTCTGAATGCACGCAGGGGGCCCATCAACAGCTTACAGCAATGCCTGAGAGGCCTGGCCAAAGTTAGTCTCCTTGGCAACTGGAAGGGAGGTACATGTTGATTGGTCGAGGAATGTAAAGTCTTGCTAAGAGAGCAGACACACAAATGTCAGTACAATGAATACATGTGCTTAATGGAAAAAATGGCACTTCATTTGAAATTCCAGATTCATTCTGTACTCTACTTGTACATTACAAGATCTGAAATAAGTGTGTTGATTTAAGTCATTTATTGTGAGCAAGTATATGAGACACTAAGGAGTTGGACACATGAAAAAGGCATAAGGGGTGTGTGAGCATGCTTCAGTGGAGAACGACCTTCTGGCTCCTCATCCAAACACGAAGGATAGATGATCATTGACAAGAACCAACGAGAAGCATGAGAAGCAGAAGTTAAAGCTGTTGAGGCCCCAATGCAGAGTTCCAGATAAATCCCAGCAGTTATAAGTGATTTTAGTTTTGAATGGAATTGATGTTTACTGCCTTCTTTTCAACACTAAGACTCAAGTCAGTCAGCTTACTTGTGGCTGGAAAGATGGCTTAGCAGATAAGAGTGCTGGCTGTTCTTCCAGGGGACCTGGATGTGATTCCTAGCACCCACATGGTAGCTCAAAGCTACCTTTAAATCAGTTCCAGGAGAGCCAATGGCCTCTTCTGGTCTCCATGGGCATTAGGCACACAAGTTATGCATACAACATGCACATGCAAGCCAAACACCCTTATGCAGAATAAAAACTAAAATAAAACTTTTTAAAAAAGAACTGTATAAAGGTAAAATGTATGTCCAACCCAAACCATGGGTGAGATTGCTTGCAAAACAGTTTTCAAATGATGGGTGAATTCTCAAAATAATGACTCACTAAAAGAAGTGGGGGAGATCATCCAAGTTTGAATAAGAGCTCCAGAAAAAAGAGAGCCTCAAAAATAATGGAACTCCATTAATAAGCCAAATTTAAAAAAAAAAAAAAACTATGGTAAACATAGCCATAGATTGTACCAAGCAGAAGGTAAATTTTCAGGACTTGAAGATAAGCTTGGGAGGCAGAGTCAGGAGGACCTGGAAGCTTACTAGCCAGTCAGTCTAGCAAAATCTAAAAACTCCAGGCTTGGTGAGAGAGCCTATCTCAAAACATCACAATCAATCAATGTGCAGAGCTGTGGAATCCGACCCTGGTGGATACATCTACAACATAACTTCTACACCTAAGGCTCATTAATCACTGTGAAAGAAGAGGCAGAAAGATTCTAAGAGCTAGAGGAACCTGGAGTTTGCTATGAGACTATCTCCTCCTTGTAAGGTCAAAAGCCACACCCACAGTGTCTAACCAACAGGAAGGCCTAAACCTGAGCTGAGCAAGGACAACAACAATAGACGTGTAAAGTGGGCAGAGGAAAGACCAGGCCTTGTGTAGGCCTCAACCCTACACCAAGAGCCACAGACAACAGAGGGAGAGTGGGAGAAAGAGTCTTCCCCAGGGAAGAACCAGTACCAATGGTCAGCCTGAAAACATACACACACACACCCTTACACACACACACCCTTACACACACACCCTCACACACACACACACACCCACACACATACACACACACATATACACATGCACACACACACATACACACACACACACCAGTAACATTATACAGACCGAGCAGGTTGTATTGAGGAACACATATGTATATACATATGTACATGTAACAACAATGAAAAAAAAAAAACAGGCTGTGGATTTGAAGGAGAACGTGGGAGAGTTTGGAGGGAAGAAAGGGAAGGGAAAAGTTATCTAATTATATTATTATCTGAAAAATAAAAGGAATAATTAAAAAAGAAATTTTAAAGTAAACATTTTACTGGGAAAGCAGGCATGGGATTACTTTTCCCTGAACAATCTGTCATCTAGCAGTCTCGTTAGAAAATAGATTCTATTATCCCATTGTGCAGACATAACACCATCTCAAAGAGCTGAACGTCTACCTGGGGATTCCCAAGGCAGAGGCAGGAAAAATTCCCAAGCTGAGCATACCCAGTTCTCTGCCAGCCTCTCTACTCCCTGACGGGCCTTCATGTTCCTGTAGGTGAATGATCGCTGGCATGGAGTACTAAGGATTTTCTGGTATAATTGCTAGGCTTTGGAAAGGAAAATACAGGATTGAAAAATAAATAGTTTTAGTAGAACTATGCCTCAAGCAATATTTGTGTCCTGTATTTTATCTAGCTATTTAAAGAGGTCTTTATTAAATTATCTTATGTAGTATATTCCCAGGAGAACCCCTGTTTCTAGACTTTAGATAGAGCTACAAAGCTGTTCCTCACTATGTGTGCCTTAAGGAGAACGATCAGAACTGAAACTTCGTGAATCTTTTAGGGCTTGGTATAAAATACTCTATAGAGAGGAACATTCAATAAACATGTCTGAAGTATCTTTTCTTAATCTTCACTTACATGTTGTAGTGAAACTGCTCATCTTTAGACCACCAAGCAAAAATATTGTAAGTGGACTAGACATTAACAGAAATGGAGTAGAAATGAAAGGAAAAGATTGTAGTGAAAATGAATTCGAGGCAAAGAATACAAACCCATGAGCTATGAAGGCTTTTCATATATATATAAGAAACAGAGGAAAATCATCATTTTTTAAAGATTTATTTATTGTTATATGTAAGTACACTGTAAGTGTCTTCAGACACACCAGAAGAAGGCATCAGATCTCATTGCAGGTGGTTGTGAGCCACCATGTGGTTTCTGGGATTTGAACTCAGGACCTTCAGAAGAGCAGTCAGTGCTCTTAACCACTGAGCCATCTCTCCAGCCCCCGGGAATCATTTCTAGGCATGTGCTGTAAATGTCTTACCTGTTTCCTAAGCTAAGATCACTGCCAGTTATGAGTGACAAGTACCCCACCATCTTATTGTCTTCCCCCGACCCCAGCACACACTAGAATGACATGCTTAGGCTTGACCAAAGATAAATTTGAGTTAGAAGACATCATAAAAGGTTGGCTCAATTTTCTTAGGATGCGGGCTCACCCCCAGCATTTCCGGTCTAGATCGGGACTGTATATCTCAGCTGTGACATTATAGTAGGGGGTCACCATCTCCTAAGAGAGGCACTTTGACTCCTTCTCTTAAGGACTTGCTCTCGTCATGAGGCCTGCTGGCCACCCCCAGCTTCCTCTCTACTCAATAGCCAACCCGAATGACATCACACTGCTGTTTCTTCGCTTGCCTCCTCACACTGGTTCTCAACGTTTATCCCCACCACCTTAGGTGACACATTCTTCTTTTTTTTTTTGTCATTGAATATTGATGATTTATTTATTTTT
>NW_022196906.1:105753183-105758895 GCF_008632895.1 Mastomys coucha | reverse complement strand
GAGCTATGTCCAATTTCCAGAGGAACTGCCAAACTGATTTCCAGAGTGGTTGTACCAGTTTGCAATCCTTGCTCCACCAAGAGGCAGCAGGGCCTCTTTTCACCTGTGGCACATGCTTGTGTACTGTACGGTCTAGCACACTTTTGCTCTGAACAGCAAACATTTGCTTACAGCCATCATGAAGCTTCCTTAGAACCATCTCCCTACACCCGAAGAAGTCAGCATCCCAAGAGGCTTATACTCTCACCTCTTGGGGAGACAGCGAGTAAAGAACTGTGTAAGTGAAGCCTCTTGTTCCCTGTTTGCATGTGCCATCACTGCCCGAGGACATAGCTGGCCTCCAGAGCTCCTGGTGGGTTGAGGCTGAGTTGATCTCTGTGCATCTTCTTCCCTTTCCTGGCTTCCCCAGCTTCTTTTCAGGGTCCCTCAAGAAGCACAACCTCAAAGCATCACTTGCACCCAGGTTCTTCCCTGGGTTCTAGCTCAAGGGATCCCACCAAGGTACCTATTCTTCTCTGCTTACCTGCTGCCTGCTGCCCTCTTGGGACGGAGTTGGACAAGTCCCCAGTCCCCTGTGCATGATCAGTACTAGTAAGCAGTTTGATTGTATGTCAAGGCTCTCTCCATTCAAAGGAGAAAAAGGATGGAAAGGCAAAGGGACCGAGGTTAGCTTCTGAGCCACGGATGAAACCATTCTGCTCCACTAGGAAGTGCAGAAGGTTTTGAGATGCCGCGCCATTCTTTACGCAGGCAGCCAGCGCTTCCATGTTTAGAATTCTAAGTGTTTCCCCGAAGATCGTGAATACTAGAAATTAACATCATCACTCTGCTATTTAACATTTATTCTCAGAATAATTGCTTCTTGCCTGCCATTTTGCTATTTTGTATTTGTAATAAGACACCTGAATGTTATTATTCCTTCCCATTGAATGCCCCTGATATGCTGAGAAAAGAAAAATCAGAAAAAAAAGACAGAAAATAGTTCCTTGTCTTGCCAGGGAACTGGCTTTCAAGGAATTTGTTGTAATGTTTAAGGTTTCCCACAGTTGTGTGCTGTGGCAGGGAGCCCGTGAGATAGAAGGCTAGAGAAGTATTAATTATCACTCATTAGAAACTAGAGAAAGAGAATGTAAGGCAAGACTCCATCAAAATCGTCCAGGCAGACTGTAGGGAGACAGAGGAAAGGCCTCAATTGGGAGCTCTCGGTCGTGGCCTTCTCTTTGCCGAAACTTCCTCTCCCTCCTGGGTCCCATAAGCTCTTTTGGAACTCTCAGAAAGAGCAACTGTTTTTAAAATAGTATTGGAGCTGGGAGGATGATAGGATGCAGGAGGAGCTCTGTCATGACCTGCCAGCAACACTAATCCTACATATATTTACATAAAAAGAAAACTAACTTTCCCACTGAGAAATTGTTCTCGCGTATAGTTCACATGTATCTAGCCATTTTAGGATGTCTTTGAGGGGAAATAACTCAGCCGGACATGAGGGAGGAGAACCAGGAAGGACAAGGATGCGAGCTCTCCTAAGCTGGGCACGAGAGAGGAGAACCAGGAAGGACAAGGATGCGAGCTCTCCTATGCTGGACACGAGGGAGGAGAACCAGGAAGGACAAGGATGCGAGCTCTCCTAAGCAAGCTGCTAAGAGAACCAGGAAGGATAAGGATGCGAGCTCTCCTAAGCAAGCTGCTAAGCGTGGCCCTAGGAGAGAGGAAGCAGGTGAGGTGGGCAGAACAAAGCATCAAAATGTGTCCACCCAAGGAGACGAGCTCACAGAATTAAAGCTAAACAGGAACAGTAAACACAAGGAGTGTACAGTGTGAATCTTTTTATAATGAAAAGTGTAAAAAACAGGCAAAGCCAGAAGCTTCTATTCAAAGTCAATATAAGTTGACATTTTATGAAAGAGATAAGGGCTCTGTGCTACAATGCCTGGTTATGATTCAGGATCTGGTGGTATCAACTTGTCCTGCCAGTGAAATCTGAGCATGCTCTGCTCTAGATGAGGTCCTCCTCCTTTTTCGTTTATGCAATATTGTCATTAACTCTGAGAATTTCATGCAATGCACTTTGGTAATAGTCACCTGCACTAGGGCTATTCACTAGAGTAGGGGCCATACCCTCGAAGAAAACTGACTCTTCCCCCACACAGAAGCCATCCTGGGGAGGCTCCTGAACCCGTTCTCATTCCATGCTAAAATGTTGACTGGCTGGATCCTGTGAAGGTTTTGGACAGGCAGCCACACTTCTGTAAGACCATGAGAGCTGTCCTGCTGTACATAGGCTTTGTTTAGCCGCAGCCCTCCACCCCTCCTCTGTGGTAGTTCCTGAATCTGAAGGGTGGGTATAGGTGACTGCGATAACACCAGTCCTCTGCCCTTGGACCAGTGGTGAGTATCTGTGTTAAGCAGCATGCGTTGCACAATGAAACATCTCTAATGAGCTCGGAGAGCTGCTCTATTGTATGGGCCCCAGGACAGGAATGGAGAGGGCAGGTGGTACAGTGCCAATTCCACAGAATAAAAAAAGCAGGTTCACACACAGTCTGTGAGCTCCCCAAACATGGGTTCTTGGCCAGGTTATCCATAGACCACTGTGAAGTGAGCCTTAAAGATGTACATACCATTCATCCTTAAATAAAAAATAAAAAATTAGAAGATTGCTTGTTAACTATTGTCTAGGGTGAGTGGGTCCTGGTCATCAATCTCAAAGATGAGATGAGAAGAAGTAAGCTAGTTCCTTTCTTTTTTTCTTTTTTTTTTTAAACATTTGGATTTGAATTCTCTGTATCCCTTTCTCCTAAATCTAATTTGTTTTTTTTTTTTTTTCTGAAAAGCTAATCTATCTACAGCTTGCTTCTGTCCCCTGGAAAGGTAGGTCCTATAGTTTATGTAACTTTCCCCTGGTTATAGCCCTCCCGAGCCCTCAAAGCCCTCCAGTATTGAGACCCCACCCCCACCCTTGCACCTATATCTAGAAATGCCTTTGAAGACTTCTTGAGAAAACCCTGAGTTATTTCATCAAAATATTGCTGTAATTTTGGCTCAGCTTGCAAAATAACAAATAGTACCAACTGGGTGATTTGGACATGAGACATTTATTTTTCCACAATTCTGGGTACTGAAAGTCCAAGATCACAGTGTCACTGGGGTGAGGTGGTGACAGCTCTTTCCCTGGATCACGGGCAGTTGCTTTCTGTGTCTCCTTGTGGCTTTTCCTCTTTGTGCTGGAGGGGCCTCTAGTATTCGCTAGATAAGTACACCAGTCTTCTGATAGAAGACCAACCTTAAAATCCTGTATAGCCTGTTGTGTCCTCCCTCCAGACACAATGTCCTTGAAGACAGCCTTCAGCATACATTGACAGAGAATTGTAGAGAATGACATTCAGTCCTCAACAGTCACCTTGCATCCATTTAATATTTTCTTTAGCATTTTTTTGGAGTCCCAGAACTCATTAAGCGTGGTTTCTCTCTGCTTGTAAGAAACCCATTTTGGAAGCCACTCATGTAATCTTTGTGTTAGATTATGCTCATCATAATCTTGAGGTGTATTTATAATTTTGAGTGTAATTACAATATTGCTATCAATTTCAACATAATTGCAGGCCAATGATTCCTCCATGGGCTGCCAAACTTCACATGAATTCAGTATTCTGCAATGTCATTTCCACATCTGTGTGTTCAAGCTTGTGGCATTTAATAGAGCTTGGCTTGTTCGTTGTTCACTTTCCAATTTGTCAGAGTGGGAGACTACAGCAAGGAGATGCCTGGGATTGCCCTGTCTGACCCTGGGAGGGCTGGTGCGTGCTTGACGGCCAGGATGTGTGCAGCTGACAATGTGCTTCTATGCCTGGAACCTCAGAAAAGCACCAAGGGTCCTCTTTACTCAGACATATGATCCAGATTGGGGTGAATTTCATCTCTGTGCATGATGGGAGGACACAAAATCATTGTCCTGTGTCTGACAATGGCACAAAGCAGGTGCTCCAGTACACATGTGGTAGTTCAAGGACAACCTGCAGGAATCAGTTCTCTCCTGCCACATAGGATTCAGGGATCAAACTCAGGCCATTAGGCTTGGTGGCAAACACCTATAGTGGTTTGAATGATTTTGATCCCCACTGGCTCATATATTTGCATGCTTGGCCTCCATTTGATGAGCCAACTTAGAAGAGTTAGGAGTGGCCATGTTGGAGTGGATGTGGCCTTGTTAGAGTAGGTGTGACACTGGGAGTGGACCTTGAGGTTTTAAAAACCCATACCAAGTCCAGTGGGTTCTCTCTCTCTCTCTCTCTCTCTCTCTCTCTCTCTCTCTCTCTCTCTCTCTCTCTCTCTCTCTCTCCCTCCCTCCCTCCCTCCCACCTGCCCTCCCTCCCTCTCTCTGACAGCCGCTTTTGGAATCAGGATGTAGCTCTCAGCTGCTTCTTCAGAACCATGTCTGCCTGCCTGCTGCCATGTTGCCTGCCATGATTATAATGGACTAACCCTGTGAAACTGTAAGCAAGCCCAGACTTAAATGCTTTCTTTTTATTGGAGTTGCCTTGGTCATGGTGTAGAGACAGTGCTGGAACAGTAAGTCACAGCACTAGAAGAGTGACTGACACGGCACTTTTTTTTTTTTTTTTTTTTTGGTTTTTCGAGACAGGGTTTCTCTGTGTAGCCCTGGCTGTCCTGGAACTCACTCTGTAGACACAGCACTTTTACCCTCTGAGCCATCTCACTGACCCAGCTCTGTCTGCCATTTGCATTGTGCAGATATCTATGTCTGATGAGAACCAGTATCCCCGGGGAAGCTCAAGTCTGTTTTTATGCCTTTAGAATATATAGAATTTTAGAACATAGAAAGTTATACAGACCCCAATAGCAGGACAGACTATGACCACTTGGCTATGTCTTGTTTTCTTTGCCTGTAAAATACTGTCTCCTGTGAGAGGAGCTGGTCTGTGGAGTCAAAGTATTTTCATGGGATTTCTCATATTATTTTTGTTTCCATCATTGTTCATGTTTTTCATCATTAATCCCCAAATACTTATTAAGTTGTTCTACACACAAAGTACACCTTACATACAATAAAAACTCTTTAATTCATGTCCTGGCTCCAAATAAGCAGTGAGTTTATGCAGCCTCTGTTGCAACAATGAAGAAGCTAAGATTGAGCAGAGGGAAATAATTTGCTCAAGGTTGCAGGGCTATTACTTCACCAAGTCTACAAATGGTTCTGAAAAAGAACCTGGGGCTGGGAGATGGCTCAGTGGGTAAAGCTCTTGGCGCACCATTGTAGAGACAGCTTGGAGCCCAGGATCCATGGAAAGGCTGTGTGGATGCAGTAGTCTGCTGGGACATAGGTTACTCTAGGTCCCTAGCACAAACTGTCAGCTAGGTAGGCTAGCTGAATGGGCATGTTCTGGGCTCACCAAAAGACCCTGCTTCAGTCAATGAAGTAGAGAGTGATCAAAGAAAGACACCTGATGTGAATCTGTAGGCTCCATGCATACAGGCAACTGTAGCCTCCCACATGTGAGTCCATGCACATGCCAGCATGAACACACACACACAGACACACACACACACACACACACAAAGAGAAATTGAAGCTTAAGAAGCTTTATTCTAACTGCAACTCTGATCTTCAATAAATATCAAATATTCAGAATATATATTCTGAAATCAAAATGGTGAAATCAAAATTCACCTACTTATTTGAATATATATATA
>NW_022196906.1:105742580-105753173 GCF_008632895.1 Mastomys coucha | reverse complement strand
ATATATATATATATATATATATATATATATATACATGTATATATGTATATTCTGGAGAGACCAGACTGGAAGTGTTAGGACATTGCTGTTACCCTGTCTAACAGTGTTTGCTTCTTCAATATAGAGGTTTCCTGCCACTGTGTCTGCTTGAGATGGAACACTGAGGATAGACCCTGATGAAGCACACTGTCCTCTCACACCATACTCCAGCCCATCAGTGGGTCTGGCATAGGCATTCCAGTCACCCCAAGGCCCTCTTCATTTCCCTAAAAAGGAGAGCAAAGGCCACTCTTCCTCTTCTAGCAAGGACAGTAACAGGCTACTTCATTGGCTAACTAAAAGGAGTGTGGCCGCCCAGCAGTTTAAGAAACTTGTCAATTACTTCAGAATTTCAGAACAAAATAATATCAGTGGCCAAAGATAAGAAGCCCAGACACCCCAGATGTGTGCCTAACACTCCTGGCTTAGCATAGAGGATGCTGGACAGCTCAAATGAGGACATAACAGGAGGGGGTATTGTCATCCAAGCAGGTGCCTGCCCAGTGCACTCTGGTTTTTAAATTAGTCCAGAGTGATTTATGTATCATCTAGACTGAGGAAGATCTTTGTCCTTAAATTCCCCAAGATCAAAGCAGAAGAGGGTCAAAGGCAGAAGCGGGAGAATATTAAATCAGCTCAACTGAGAATTCATAAACACAAAAAAGAAAACACGGTCATCTTTCAAAAGAAAGCTATTAATGACTGCTTTCCTGTCCTGATGAACTAGGTAATGGGGGGATTAGCTAGGGGTGAGGCTGGGTCCCAGCCTTGGATGATCAGCATGTAGAAGACCTGATAATTAATTAATTGCTAACCTAACAATGAGAGGCTGCTAACATGAAGCTATGTGTTCATAAATACATCATAGACTACATGTTTGTACAGCTGACTCTAATGCTTCACTAGCACAGGTGCCTTTGAGATGCTAATAAAAGCTCCCGGCCTTCTTCCCAGATCCATCTGTACATTAGCACACATACACTGAAACCCAGAACCACACCAGAGTCCAGATGAAGAATGTATGCCCCACCAGGGATGAGGAATCGCACATGCCTAGAATCCCAGAACTCAGGAGGCTGAGGCAAAAGGATTGAATGTTGAGGTCACCTAGATCTACAAAGGAAAACTCTATCTCATAGGAACAACAACAACAATGAATACATGTGCATTTTGTGCTGGCTAGTTTTGTCAATAAAATTGTAGTCATCTGAGAGAAGGGAATCTTAGTTAAGAAAATGCCTCTAGAAAACTGGGCTGTAGGTAAGCCTGGAAGAAATTTTCTTAATTAGTAAACAATGGGGAAGGGTTCAACTCATTGTGGATGATGCCCTTCCTTGGTTGGTGATCTTAGTTTCTATAAGAAAACAGGCTGAGGAAACTGTGATAAACAATCAGATAAGAAGCATCCCTCCATGGCCTCTGCATCAGCTCCTGCCCCCAGGTTCCTGCCCAGCTTGAGTTCCTGATCTAACAGCTCTCAGTGTTGAATTATTGTATGGAAGGGTGAGTGGAATAAACCCTTTCCTCCCCAAGTTGTCTTTGGTCATGGTGTTTCATCACAGCAATAGTGACTGTAACCAAGACATAATTAGACTAAGAAATTGCAAGTGCTTTCCACTTATACAGTCATAGTCAAAGTAATTTGTCAAGAAAATTTTACATGAATGGTCTTATCATGGATCTAGGGGTAGGAGCTAGGTAATAGTTCAATGACAAAGGGAAGAAAGGTGATTTGAAATATATACTAAGTAGATAAAATATACTGAATTGCATTAATGAAGGTGAACTTAGTCATGAACACATTTAAAATTTGTAAAAATATGTAACTACAAAGGGAAAGAAATGAAAAGAATCAATGTACATGCATACATACATAGAGACATACATACATACATATATACATATGTATGTCCTGACCAGGAATGGTAGTATATGCATGTAATCCCAGCACTTGGTAGGCTGAGGCAAGAGGATCATGAATTTGAGGCTAGCATGGGCAATATATCAACATACCATCTCAAAAAATATGAGGACAGAAGAAAGTAAAGCACATGCAGTTTATTAATATAACACATGTATAAATCTGTGATGGATTTGTTTAAGAAATGTATCCATGAACACACAAGAAAAATTACGGTAGTTGCTATAGAACACAGGGAGATAAGAAAGAAAACACATAACCTTACCACATTTTTTAAAAAAGTCTAAGTATAGGTCAAGGGTGTACAGTAACTGAGACAAGAAAGTACAGAAGCATGATGGCTATTCCCAACATGGGATCCAAACTTCCTTTGCCTACTCATCAGTGATAACTCTTCACAAGGACCACCTCGCCATCAGGGTACCTCAGAAGAAGAACCAACCGTCCACCAGCAGGGAAGTGTTGGGAGGTGAAAGGACAAAAAGATATAGCATGGAACAGGAGGGAGAAATCAAAATGGTGGTTTCAGACAACGTCCTGGGCTCAACCTGATGAATGCAGAAGCAAAAGAGCTTAGCTCTTCTGTTCCCACATCAACCACTCAGTCTAGTCAGGTCTTCTATTGTCTGGGTAAAGGAGACACAGCATTCTTAGACATTCCCACTTCTCTGGGCAAAACTGTGGCTCCAGAATCCAAGGTAATCCTCTGTAGCCAGGATTAACTCTCATCCAGAAAACACACAGAAGCTGAATCTGCTTGCAAAGGATGAACTAAGTCTGCAGGGACTCTCATAGGGCGCTGATCACCATAGACTGCAGGTTTCATGCTCTCAACAGATAAGTGGTGAAAGTCTAGAATCACGCTCCCCAACATGGATGCCACTAGCCATATGTGGCTACTGATCACAAGCAAAATGGATAGTCCATGAAGAGCTGTGTCTTCAGTGTAAAATAAAATGTGCTTTCTGAAGATTACTCAGGCAATGGGAAATAAATTATCTTATCAGTAACTTCTTATATCAAATAATCTCAAAATGAAATTCGATACATCTTATAGATTGATAAAATATTTATTAAAATTTTGTATCTTTGGACTTCTAATGTGTCTCCTAGAAATTAAATTTATATATGTGCCTCACATTACATTTCTATCAAACATTTTTAACATAAAGTATGTTTGACTGTGCTAGACAGTAGCAATACTGGAGTAATTAAAGAGAAACACATCTCCTGTCCTTGTGAGGGGCAGAGTCAGAGGTTACCACGGAAAGCAAACAAATGAATAAGTACAATGTTATCGTGTATTGAAACCTTGATGGGAGCAATAATAAGGCAATCATAATGGATAACATGGCACAGAGATTAATGGGCCTATGGTACGTCACAAGAGTAGGGTGTGCATCAAAGAATTCTTTGGGGAGATACATTTGAAGACTCATTTTGAGTGTAAAGACTGGGTAGTTGTGAATGTGCCCATGGGATGAGAAGAGAGTCTGCAGGGAATGGGCAAGCAGGAATGTAGTTAGCATCTTCCTACACAGAGGCCATCAGACACTATAAAGGGACCTCCAAGGGCTGCATCCTTGGTGTTTACAGGGAACTAGTGGGAGTAATGGAAAAGAACACGGGACTCCAGACATCACACTTGACACGTGCAAGAGATGTCTAGGAAATTAATCACAGTTGAAAGTTGAGTAAGAAAGTCTTTCTTTTTCTTTCCCTGAACAAATTCAGACTCATTTCAGACAGTAATATCTAAAGTAGTTGGAAAACCAAAGTTTGGGGAAAGGAGACAGAATTTCCACAATTATTTTAAAATGAAAACTACCGGATGGAGTTCAGCCTAAACAAAACCACATCAGCCCGATTCTTCTTCATTTAGAGATTTTTAAAGTGATGTTAATGCATCATTCAAAACATGCAAAAATTTTAGATACGTTTTTAGGGGAAAAAATCACAGTAACTTTCTTAAGGGAGATAAATAACAAAATGCTTTTTTTTTTTTCAATTTTAACTAACATTGAAAAATTAGGGTAGAATTTCTTAGTATAGAAAAAGTTTCCCTGAAAAATATAATTTTACCATAGCCCATCCAGATTTTAATATTAATTGATACATAATTTAACCCTCCTCACCTTAAGTCTTCTTAAATTGAAAACTTTTGCTTCTTTGTATTATTTTATACTTAATATAATCATAAATTCTGTTTTTTTAAAAAATTGATCATATTCCTTATTTGAGGTGAAATTCAAGGCAAAAAGAAAACAAGAATGGGTGTGGTCTAGCCTGCAATTCTAGTACTTAGGAGGGTGAGCCCGTGGATCATGAGTCCCAGGCTAGCCTGAACTTACACATGAGACCTTGTTTCTTAAAATGAGCAAGAGTGGGAGAGGGAAGCAAGGCGATTTGGTTTAAAAGATTTTATTTTGGGGATGGAGAGGTGGCTTGGCAGTTAAGAGCACTGACTGCTCTTCCAAAGGTCATGAGTTCAATTCCCAGCAACCACATGGTGGCTCACAACCATCTGTAATTGGATCTAATGCTCTCTTCTGGTGTGTCTGAAGACAGTGACAGTGTACTCATATATACATAAAATAAACAAATAAATCTTTTAAAACATTTCTATTTTGACAGCTGAAAATCATCATAAGAGTGAACGAGTCTGGAGCAGTCCTCAGAGCATAGCCAGCAGGGGTGCGCAGCCCCAGCCTTAGACTGAGGAAGGAGACAGGTGACTTTGGAGGGAAACACTGCAGGAGTTTGAGGTGCACGCCTTACTGCTTGTAGTGTAGTATAGCATTTAAAGATGGACACGGGTTTGATTGTGCCTTCTTCATTGTGGTTGGACAGAAAGGAAGAAGCTGTCCAGCAGCACTCGCTGATGCTGTTTTCCTGAGGAGACTCTCCAGAGCTGCATGAGCACCTGCCAGGGAGAACGACCGGGAGGGGCCAACCATAAGATCTGCCCAAGGACCTGCTTCTAGTGACCTCTGCACTCCAGCTAGGTCCCGCCTCCTAACGGTTTCATAACCTTCCAAATTAGCACACTAGCTGTGGCCAAACGCTCAACTCACAGGCTTCCGGGGGAGACACTTGACATTCAAACACTAGTAAATATCAACAAGAAATACTTTGTATGTAAGCAAAGAATTACCGAGTTTGCTGAAAGGTCAAGCTGTGTCTGACTCAGGCTTACTCCCTGCAGCTTCTGTGACCCACTCTACACGTGTGCAGGTGTGGGTGCGTGGGTGCGTGTGTGCATGCGTGTGTGCATGTGTGTGTGTGTGTGTGTGTGTTTGTGTGTGTAAGGGTGAGCATGTGCGCATGTGCCTGCAGGAGCACTTGAGCATGTGTGTGTGTGTGTGTGTGTGTGTGTATGTACGTATGTGCGTGTGCATGCGTGCACATGTGTGTGTGTCTCTGTGTGTATGTGTGTGTGTGTGTGTGTGTGTGTGTGTGTGTGTGTGTGTGTGTAGGGTGAGCATGTGCACATATGCCTGAAAGCACTTGCACACTTGTGTGTGTGTCTCTCTGTGTGTGTAATTGTGTGTGCACGTAGAACTCAGATGTCAACACCACACTGCTTCAACCATCCTCTCCTTATTTCCTGAGGTTGAACCTGGAGCTTACAGATTCACCTCGACTGAGCAGCCAATGAACTGCAGGGACACTTCTGTCCCTGACTTCCTGATGCTGGGATCACAGACACAAGCTTTCATGATGGTTTTTACCTGAACCCAGGTCACCACACTTGTGCATGAAGCACTTTACTGACTGAGCTGTCTTTCCAGCCCCTGTTTCTGACTTTAGTTTTTGTAAGCCCTTCTGACTACCTGCTGCTTCCTGAGCAATCAACATACTTCTTATTATATTAGTTCTCTCTGATTTTCATTATGACGGTGATTGATTGGTGAGCAAATTCAATGTGGTCCTTTCAGACAATGTGAGTCAGCCTGACAGCTGCCCTGTAAATAGATCAATTTCTGCCTTTACAATTTGACGTCTCCTGTCTCAACAAACCAATGTTTTGTTAAACTTGGGAGAATTCTTCATGTTTGACGAAGCAGTACTAAATTAGTCTTTGAAGGCCTGAGAACATTATACCCACATGGAATAGAAGTAATCAAGCTTATTGTACTTCACTAAAGTTCATTTGTTTACTAAGGGAACTGTGTGCCCAGTAAACCACAGACTGGGATTACTCTGTAGCTCTTGTATGCCTGTGCTAAGACCTGACATTGAAAGAAGATGAGAGTCCTGGCCACTAGCCCATGAATCAGACACAGCTTGACCTTGCAGCAAACTAGCTAATTCTTTGCTTACATACAAAGTATTTCTTGTTGATAGTTACTATTGTTTGAGTGTCAAGTGTCTCCCCCAGAAGCTTGTGAGTTGACCATTTGGCCACAGCTAGTGTGCTAACTGGGAAGGTTATGAAATTGTTAGGAGGTGGGACCTAGCTAGAAACAGGTCCTTGGGCAGATCTTATGGTTGGACCCTCCCTGTCTTTCTCTCCCTGCTTCCTGTTTACCATGAAGTGAGCATTCTCTTCTACATGTTTCCACCACCGTGATCTTCTTCACCATGGTCTCATAACCAAGGGAGTCCATGGTGGGTAGACGTCTCTAAAGCTGTGAGCCAATATAAGCCCTACTTCATGTGTTCTAGCACAATGACAAGCAATGAATTCACATGGTTCTCTTTGGGAGAAGGGACTTCAGGGTCCTCATTTGCATTCCTTCTCCTGTCTCCTAGATTCACACTGTTAATAATCATGCCTTTGAAATTGTTAAAGTCCTCCGGAGGAAAGACTAAGAAACACGATTTCCAACAGAGGCCTGGACCACATTCCTTGCATCCTTATTCACTGTTAAGACATTAGGCAAAAGGACATTTCTTTTGAAAGCATTCCTTTGTCTATAGTGTAACTACATCCTTTACATCTAAGATGGTTAAAAGGAATGAGGTAATGGATGTTCCTGCTATTTGCAAGTCATATACAGCACTCTATAAATGTAAGTTATTACTACTACTCATGAATTGTACCAACTAAGAGGGTCAGAGATAGGATATAATTATGCTGATGTCACCAGTTTGCCATGAATTAACATTGTCTATTTGATCAAGGACTCTGTAGACCATTGCAGTTTTGAGAATGTCTCTGTAATAATAGGCAAGGGGTGAACCAGGGAGGTTTTCAAGGTCAAAGTATTCTCTCTTGTGTCCTAAGATCGATAAGAAATGATCTACCTCACTGCTCATTAAAGAATTGAAAATTAGCTACTCTTTAAGAATAGTGATATAACTCAGTTAGTAGAATTCTTGGCTGGCATGTGAGAGACCCTGGGTACATTCCCAAATACAGCATAAAACCAAGCAAGGAAATTCTTCCCAACACTTGGGAGGTAGAAACAGGAGGATCTCAACTCCAAAGTCATCTTGGCTACATAAGAAGTTCGAAGTCAGCCCCAAACAAAATCATTATATTCTTGGCTTGTTACTATTGATATGGTCCAGACTGGCCTGAAACTCACAGCCATCCTTCTGCATCAATCTTATAAGTGCTAGGCTTACAGGTATTTTCCGTGACAGTCTGTCCTATTTTAATGGATTTTGCCCTATTGGGCTACTTTACTGGGATTCAGGATATGCAAACGTGAGGAAAGTTCTGTTTTGTTTTCCCATAGACAGTCCCATGAGCAAACTTCTGAGAAGAGAGTACCCAGCAATGGCCATAGCTCAATGCGCCAAATGACTCTCCTGTGTTAGATCTGTGTTAGGATGCTCAATCATTTCCAGATACTAGTGGTACTCTGAATCAGCCTTATCCATCAGAAAGGAGGGTGACTCTCAATGCATAGTGCCTGTGTGGAAAAAACACATTGAGTCTATTTGCTTGTACAATTAAATATAGTAACAATAAAAGTATCAAAAATATGATCCTCAAACCCACTTGACTTTTTCTATACATTAATGAGTGCTACATAGTTGGTTTCCCCCAAAACCTCAAATGTAAGCACTAGGGTATGATATATATATCATACCCAATATACCCATATATATATATATATAGAGAGAGAGAGAGAGAGAGAGAGAGAGAGAGTCAGTTGGGAAGCAAAGGAGTAGTAGACACTGAGACTACTGCAATTCCATTGTGAGGTTTTTTTTTTACCTTTATGCCTTAGGAAGGCTCACCCTGTATACACATGGCCAGTTTTTATCTCATAGAACCTAGACTAGTCCCTGTAAATTACTTTTAGTAAGTACTAGCCCAGGACAGTCACTGTAGCTTATGACTGCTTGGATCCTTGGGTACCATCTGGGATAGGGCACACAAGGCCACTCAGGTTTTAAGCAAACTCTTGCTGGGGCCATCTAAGCAACATTTACTGAATGGCACACACACCAGGCCTGGGCTGTAATAGACAACTGTTTTCCAGATCAATGTTGAACCTGGATCACAGCTTCATATGGGGTTACTGGGCAGAGAAGCCGGATTTTAATTTCTCAGCCTTTGGTGAGACCTTCAAATAGCTGAACGTTCTGGCTGTGAACCATAGAAATTTGTGGCTCGCTATTATGTGTTGTCTCTATGGAGCCCAAGAAACCACTTTGTATATATAGTCAAGGTGACTAAGTAAGTTAGTACATTTTCTTGTGGCTAGGACAAAATATATCATGAGAAGCAATCCAAGGGAGGGAGGGCTTATTTGGACTTCCAGCATTGTGGCAGGGAAGGCAAGAGGGCAGGAGCAGGAAGAAGCTGGCCACATTGTGTCTGTAGTTGGGAAGCAGAAGAGTGGACAGGAAGTGGGTTATGCTCCAAACCTCAAGGCCCACCTACAGTGACCCATTTCCTACAGCAAGTTTCATCTGCTAAAAGCTTTGCAGCCTCCCATTACAGAGCCACCACCCAGGACCAAATGCTCAGATGCATGAGCCAACGGGCTCTCAAACCACAACACTGGAGTTACTGTTTGTTTTCATTTTAATGAGGTCTTGAGACTTCAGTTGCTTAAATTCAGTCTTCTGTCAGTCAGGAGTAAGAAGAAGGTAGATTTTATTTGTAAAAAAGTAAAAGGAGAAAATCACTCTCATAAGGATAGCATGCCATTTTCTTGAGATATGAGGGGGGAAAAATCTTAAAATTCTTGCAAAGAAAAAGATTCTGGATCTTTCAAAAGATGTATGAGTGAAAGCTTAAGATCAATCCTAGCATTATATAGAAACACACGCTTTAAGAAAAAGTCACATCTTGTATCAGAATAAGGAAAGATAGGCTGATTATGCTAGGGGGAAAGACCGAGTCATAAAAAAAGAAACTTTGAAATTTAATAATCTGTACAAATATGACAGGAGGATTAGATCTTAAAGATAAGCTAGAATGACATAAGAGATAGACATAGCCAGCTCTCACTGGTCTTAAAGAAGGCATCATCAAAAGAGAAGAGAGCTGCTACAGAAACTGAGACGTTTGAAAGGGAGCCCAAGGAAATGCCTAGAAGACAGAAAGTGAATAGCTGTTAGAGACTGAAGTGTCTCTGCCAGACAGAACCAGGACACACATCCTGAGAAGAGAAGATGTCATAAAACTACATAGATTGACCCAAGTAAGAATGGCTGGGAAGCTTGATGGTCTGCACAGTGGTCACAGAAAGTCTGAGATATCAATGAGTGGGATCCAAAGTGAAGACCCATCATGAAATCTGCTCTGAAGTGGTATTGCCATGGAAAATAGATTAGAAGTACATCCTGTCTACAATGATTCCTGCAGATGGACCAGAACAACAGTGGCCCCTACTGCCACTTCCACCTGATGCTGAAGGGCTGGAGAAGTTTAGAATTTTAAAATTAGAGCATTTAATAGAAATGTATCAGTAGAATGTGTAATGTATAACCTTTACCTAAAAGGACATGGAAAACCTCTGTAACAAGCCAAGAATGTAGACTAGCCAGTCTCAGGAACCTGTTGGCCACAAAGTCCCCCCCCAGCTAGGTCCAAGAACAAAAAGCAGGATATAAGCCACCTGGGTGGTTCTAGGGAACGGTCAGCCATAAAGTGAATAACATTGACCAAACCACATTCTTGTGAATAATGAGTGTGTAGGATGTTTTCCTTATGACCCTGACTCAATCATGGGTTGGGTCCTGTTAGAATTTTCCATTGTTCTCTTGTTATGTGTCCTTGGTTACCCCCTCACTCCCCTAGGTTTTGGTTTTTCCCTTTAAATACCTCTCACTTCTTGTGCTGGGGTTGAGCTCCTCTGCCCCTGGGTTACGAGTTCGTCCACAGTATACTGGTTTCCCCTGAATAGAGCTCATGCTGTTGCATCAAGATCGGTCTCTCATGAGTTATTGGGTGGTCGTGTCATCCCGAGACTTGAGTGAGGGTCTCCCTACCTCTGGGGGGGTCTTTCAATGCAACTACACCCAAAATAAAGCCAGCTTTATTTCTAGAACCTGTTTAGTTTTGCTTCGATTTCCACACAAGCCTATTTTTTTATCCTTAGGACAAAAAAAATGTGGCAGTGGTGTACACCTTTAATCCCAGGACTCAGGATGCAGCAGGGGCAGAGGCAGAGAGGCAGGCGAATCTCCGTGTTCAAGGCCAGCCTGGTCTACAGAGTGAGTTC
>NW_022196906.1:105730319-105742570 GCF_008632895.1 Mastomys coucha | reverse complement strand
GAGGAGGAACAAACAGATGGAGTACTTTCTCATAACAAAAATATTGTTAAATTTTAGACAATTTTTCTTTAAGTTTACTTATCTTTAAAAGATAAGAAATATTAAGAGTTCTACAGCCCAAAGACTGTAATCAGCCAGCAAATAGCCCACTTTTAAGAGAATCCAGATGGTGGGAATTTATATTGATCTGCTTAGAAAAGCAAGCTTTGGCTTGAGCTTTAACAAAACAGTAAAATAAACATGTTTCTGGGAGCAAAGGCACCGTCGCACTCAGCAAAACTCCTCACAAGATCGAAGTCCTGAGAGGACAAGCTCAGAGCTGCTCCCCCTTTCAATTGAAGTTCTTGAAGAATAACCATCTTTGAGTGGAAGCAGAAGGTACCCAAATAATCCAGTGAAGCCGAAGCCACCCCACCATCTTCCCCTTCCTGTGGACACTTGCGCAAGGATCTGGGTAAAAGTCTACAGGCGACCTGTCTGCCCACGTTAAAGGCCAGTCAGCGAGCAATTGGTTCCTCATCAGTTCCTGCCACCCGCTCCTCACACTGTTGAGTTATTCAAGTGACTGCTTTAATCACTGAAATCAGGCTCTTCATGTCTTTGTCGTCATTATGGATTTATATATCTACATTTATCCATTTGTTTATTGTCCATTCTTCTCGCCAAATTGTCAATTTCTTAAGTGAAATTGACAATTTGGCGAGAAGAATGGACAATAAACTATGGGAACTATGCATGTGTCATTCACCTGTACACACAAACACAATATATATGAAAAGTATATATGAGATATATACACATATATATCAGCTGCTGGAAATGTCGAGGGCCCAATGCCCATCATTTGGATAACTAAATGAAGGACTAGCCATGACAAAGATGATAGTTTGGTAAAAACAGCTTAAGAACGGAGATGTTGCTTGCTGAGCAGCTTTCTCTGAGGTAATGGTGACAGAGGTGGCAGTGCGGGAATGGATGAAAGCCCAGAACCCAATACCTCAGACCCATTTGGCGAAGTTCATTGGCAGAGTTAGACCCATTGGAAATCTCCCAAATTGAACACGTGAGAGACTGAGGCTTAAACCCAGTGTCCTGCAGTCTGACTTATGTGGAAATTTAAGATTTCCCACTGGTTGATACCACAGACCCAATCCCAGCCGCTGTCACTGTTCTAGGGAAGTATTTTGTTCTAAGTGGTGGGTGGGTGTGTCAGTGACGCTGCATGCTTCTTGCTGCTTTGGTTGTTTATCAAGCTCTGATGTCATGAAAATTCCCCAAGGTACAGTTGCAGCCCTGGTAACACTGAGTATGAACACTGCGGGTCTTCACACTTGGACTCTGGTGCTGGCTCATGAACTGAACAGGAGGTAAACAAGTTTCTTCTCTAAGCCGTGGTTTACACTTCTCCAAAGTGAGACTGAAATCAGTTCAACTTCACGAGAATGTTGTAGAAATAACCAGATAGTGTAGACTCCTTTACTATTTATTATAATCTTTGATCCTTATGTTGAATGTGACAGCTTTCTTTAAAATTTTTATAGACCAGAATGCATCATCAAATGTGTATTGAGTGGCTACTGTGTGATAAACACACACTAGGCTATGGAAAAATATTAAAATATAAGTTTACATTCAATATTAAAATTAAAATGATACAAATAAGTCCAATCCCTATTACTGTGGCTAAATAAAATCAACAATGAAATAGAATAGTGAAAAGTACACTCAAAGTCATGTTACCCCAACTCCCACCAAACGAGCCCATAGTAGGAACCTTGTTAGTAAGGACTTAACTGTATCTTCATGTTGCTTCAAGTTTACAAACCAAAAACCACTTTCAAAATAGGAAATGTGTTGACATTTCTCTGCTATACTAAAGTTTAAAGAAGCCTGTAAGAGTAGATTTCTTTGCTAAATTCTTATTATCTCCATGAGAAAACTTTTCTCTCCTGTATTATTTATGTGATGTTCTTAGACCGTAGACAATTTTCGATGCGTTTCTGGCTGCTATTTAGACTTTTAAATTTGTATTCTACGTGATCAAAACAGAGACTGAAAACACAAGGAACTAAAAGGAATTTTTTTTTTTTTAGATATTTTCTTTATTTACATGTAAATTTCTCCATTCCCAGTTTCCCCTCCAAAAAACAAAGAAACAAACAAAAACAACAAAAACAAACCCCTGTTGCCTCCCACTTCCCCATGCCTGCCACCCCGCCCTCTCCCACTTTCTGGCCCTGGCATTCCCCTACACTGGGGCACAGTACCTTCACAGGGCTGAGGTCCTCTGAACAACAATATGAACTAACTAGTACCCTCAGAGCTCCCAGGGTCTCAACCACCAACCAAAGACTGCACATGGAGGGGTCTGATTGTTCAGGCAGCATGTGTATAGTAGAGGATTGCAAATTCAATCATCAATAAAAGGAATTTTTAGCCTTCCAATACTCATTTTTGCAGCCCTGGCTTCATTGTTTTCTGCTTTCTGAAGCAGAGTATACCGGTGGACAGAAATAAAAACTGTCCATGTAGTCCATTCTTTAGCCTTGAGCATGCGCCAAGTCTCCCCATCTTGCCGCGGTAAGTGTATCCCAGGGGAAATGACCACTCTCCGGGTAGTCCGCAGGAAAGAATACAAAAGAAGGGTTCTGCTCAAACCAGTGAGTGTTTACAGTCACTCCGTAGCAGCCCATTGAGAGCTCTGAGATCAGCAGGCCAGAGCTCCAATCTCAAAGAGAGCCCACTTCCACGTTATACAATCTAGATTATGAATTTACTACTGCTGAACCTCTGATTTTGCTGCTTTTAAAATAGGGACTTGTGCTCATTAGTTACTTTTAACTGTCAACTTGATGCAACCTAGAATCGATCACTTGGAGTCTTAATGAGGAATTATCTAGCTCAGGTTGGACTCTGGGATAACCCGTGGTGGATTATTTTGATAGGTAATTGAGGTGGGAAGACCCACGCTGATTGTGATGGCACCATTTCATAAGCTCCTCCCTGAACTGTGTAAGAGTGACAACAGCTGGCTGAGCAGGAGCAGCAGCAAGCTCGCAGCGTGTATTTGCTCCTCTCTGCCTTTGATGGTGAGGTAATGTGACAGTTCTCTCACCTTGCTCCCACAGTGACTTCTCTGCTATGATAGACTATAATCTGGACGACTAAACCAGACAAACCCTTTCTTGCCCTAGGTTGCTTCTAGGGCACGGTATTTTATCACAGTAACAGAAATTAACTTTGAATAGGATCTGCCATCTTGTTTGGAAAGCTGAAATGGGGCAAATGGGGCGCCACATTGCAACACATTCATTTAATTGTGTAGATCATATAGAGTCTCTTTTGCAGTAGTCATACCTTTAGAATAAAAAAAGATAATTGGAGGGAATAATCCATTTCAGTGAGAAGTTGGGGGTGTTTGTGGCATATGGTTTTTATGTTGTTCAGTCCTCCTGAGAGGACGGAATATACTGCTGTAGGTAAAAACCAAAAGCGGGGACCTAGAAATTATGATCAACATCTCAGCTAGTAATTGTTGGTTAGCAACAAGACTTCATCAGTGCCATAACCCCCCACCTCTCTGTAGTTATAGCCGCAGCAAGAGTAAAAGGTTGGTTGCAATCTGATCAAATTGTTCACCATCTGTTCATGGTAAAATAAAATCCTTTTCCTCTGTAATAGATCAGCAAGGATTTAAGCACAGCAATTGTCTCAAATTTCAGCATCAAATGACTGTGTTTATACGACCAAAACTTGTGCACAGGGAACAAATAAAACAAGATTAGCTATGAAAGCACAGCCATAGAAACTTTGAGATTCCTGTCTGCATCTCCTTGAAGCATTTAGTTTGCATTTTATGGAGAAGGAGAGAATTGAAAATGTACTTAATAAAATAAGTTTTATTATTTTAACATTCTACCTTCAAAAGATTATTTTTAGTCCTTTCAATCTTTAACTCATTTCAGGACTTAATTACTTTTTTCCACTACACATACAGAGTAAAATTTCTATATAATATTTTATGCATAATTTATATTTCAAATAAAATATACATTCCAACATCTATATAGAATCTCATTTCATGTATTCCTTTTACTTAGAACCAGAAAGTAATTGAAGGCAGAAGACAAAATCTTGTTAATAAAAAAAATCTATAAACTATGGGAATTAAGAAGTAAATTTAACAAAAATAATTAGATATGAAATCAATGGACCAAATTTATTTCTAATGAAAAATAGGAAATATAATTTCATGGAAGAAATAATTGAATGAAATTCATAAAAAACTAAGAGGCTTGTAATAATATAATGTTGGAAACTACAAAACATCTAAGATCAGTTACAGAACATCTCTACAGCTGGGGGTTTATAAACCTACAAATCTAAGTGATTTACATCGAAAAATGTACATTTTCCTTGCATTGTTCTAGAAATACTAAGAACTCCCAATCAAAATTCCCAGTGCGGGGAAGGAGTTCATAAGCCCCTCCCCTCTCTGAGAATCTACTAACAGTCCATGGCTTTTGGAGGAAGGAGACACATTTTCCTCAGTGGTCTAGCCACTGGTAAGTTTCCACATTCCTGTAAGAAGCCCCTCACCTATGCTCCCATAAGCAACCCCAAAGATATTTACTGAGTCACACACACATCGGTTACTTTTAACTAGCGAATGCATTCTAATATTTATATAAAAATGCAGGAGCTAAATAGTTCAAGCATGGTTTGGCAGGAGAGCTAACTCTAGATTGGAGGACTCACACTGCGCTGTAGCCAGACTCGTTGAATCTATAGTGTGGCACCAGTGCAAAGACAGACAAAGGACAGTAACTACTCTAAAGTAGCAAAAAGAGCTGACTACTGACATATCCATCCAGAAGCAGTACATTTTAAAGCCGTGAGTAGAGGATGGAATTTAAAATTATGATGCTGAGTCAGTTATATATCAATATAAACATTATCTTGATGTCAAATCTAACAACACACACACAAAAGTCAATGTCAGGCGTTTCTGACTGGGTAAGACAAAATAGTAACAATTTTCAAATAAAATTATAGCAATGTACTTATAACCTTGGGGATAGACTCTTGAACAAGACAAAAAGCAACTGCCAGGTAGATGTATAACGGGATCAAAACTCAGAGCTTTGGTTCACTGAACTACTCCACTTGAAGAGTGTAAAAAGGCCACCCGGGGGGCAGGGGCAGAGCTGGTGACACAACTTTGCTCCCGAGGACACACATGGCAGAAGGAAAGTACTAAGTCCCACAAGTTCTCCTGTGACCTTCGCAAGTGCACCCTCATGGACGCGCACACACACATAGAGACACTAAATGAATGAACAAAGAAATGGCAAAATCAGGTCGTGAAGCCTAGGGTAAGACGTAGTTCAGTCGTGCAACGTTGGCCTAAGATGTTCCAGGCCGTGGAGTCTACCCCAGCACCGCAGAAAATGGAAACGAACAAAGGCAGGCATGTAAAGGTAAAGCCAAAGATGAGCGACGTCACTGGGAAAGATCAACTCCCAGGAAATGATCATGGCTATGCCTTAATTACACCAGTGGCACAGAAGCCAATTGGCTACGGTGACTCACACCAACAGGAAGGATGGACAAGTCACTGTGCTTGTCCACAACGAACCCTTCACAACCCTCAACCTCCTAAGTTCTCTCCTTAATAGTCTACAACATAGAGACTCACAACCCAAAATAGGAAAAGAAAAAAAAAAAAAGACTTTGACTGACATTTCATCAATAAAATATTCCAAAAACCTAAAGAAGTTGAGACAAGAGTTCATTTTCATTATATAAATGAAAATGTAAATCTAAAGAATAATTTGATGCCCCTATAACCTCAGAATATTTGCATTAAAAATTCCAGTTGTTGTTAATACTACAGGGCAAGGGCAGGGAGGTTTGTGAATTGGTACAAGCACATTAGAAAGTCATTTGTTGAAATGCTGATGAGGACGTGGGGAAAGAAGAGACCTCATTCACTGCTGGTAGGAGCGCAAACTGGGGCAGCCACTATGGAAATCAGTATAGAGGTTTCCCAAAACACCCAAAATAGAACTACCATATGGTTGGGTTCCACCACTCCTGAGCAAATACCCAAAAGACTGTACATCCTGCCAGACACTTAAGTATTCATCTTTCCTGCTGCTCTGTTGGCTGCAGTGAGGGAATACAATCAGGCTGGATGCCCATCAACAGGTGAATGACACTGAAAACATGGCACACAACGGAATGGGAGGTATGTGGAAGGAAAAATAAAGTGATTTAATTATAGGAAATAGACAATTAGTGGAAATTTTAGATTAAGAGAGGTAAACCAAACCAAACCTGAAGAATCAAATGCCATGTTCTTTCATATATGGATCCCAGCTTTTGAGACACACACACACACAGACACACACACAGACACACACACAGACAGACATGCATATATACATATGCATATGTGTGGGTGTGGGTGTGTGTATCAGAAGAGTGGGTATGTGTATTGGAGGATGGATAGGCAGACAATAGAAGAAAATTAGATAGATAATAGATAGTTGATTGGCATATAATAGAGATTAATGATATATGACTGATAATCAAGAGACTTAACAAAAATAGATAGATGATAGATAGATAGATAGATAGATAGATAGATAGATAGATAGATAGATAGATAGATAGATGATGGGTGGGTGGGTAGGTGGATAGATAGGCAGACAGATTCATACCACCAGGGATACACTCTTAGGCTCTAGAAATATGCCCATTTCTGACTGAAATTTTAATGTCTTAAGCTTAAAAGAATGTAAGAATATTTTGTCTTTGACAGTCCTGTGCTGTTACAAAATAATCCATTCCTTCAACTTTCCACCTGCCTTCTGATCAGTGACATGAGGCCATCCATTCATGATGCTCTGTAGAGGAAATGGAAAGCTCATGCTGGGCATCCCATTGCTTCTTAGCTCATTGCTTGGCTGCTGCAGAACAGTGTTGATCTAAGGACTTACCCACGGAGCATAAGCCCATCAAAGGACTTAACATCATGTCTATGCAGCCCATGCAGAGTGATGGAAGATTCTCTTCCCTAGGTATTCGTAGGAAGAGCTTTCAAAGACAGGTCCTGAAACTAGAGTCTGCCACAAACCCAGCTGCTAGTGTAGATCATCCACTCTGTAAGAAGAGTAACACATCCACAGCATGCCTTTGAAGTGAGTTTCTCCCTTACTCATCATCATCATCATCATCGTCATCATCATCATCGTCATCATCATCATCAACATCATCATCATCATCATCATCATCGTCATCATCATCATCAACATCATCATCATCATCATCATCATTGTATTTGCTCATCAGCTGCTCTTGGTGAACTTCCTTGCTGTCAGGGATCATCCACATCTGAGAGCCCCTATCAGGACCGGCCACAGGGCTGACCACCTGATTGCTTCTCAGCAGATGAAAGACTCAGTGGATCCTCAGAACATCTTGAGAACCAGCAATAGAGAAAGTGCTTACTCTGGTTTATTTGAAAGTTTCTAAGGGATGAGATGTCTGTGTTGAGCTTTACCTGTACTCAGACACAAGCCTACAACAGACTTTAGCTTCCATATTGCCTTACGGTGAGTAGTGATGGATGCAAATACAGTAGCTGGGAGATAATGGCAGCATCCATGCCTGCATCCGCATCTCTGCCCACATCTGTCTGTGTCTGATCCTTAACTGCAATCATAGCTTGTCAAAATAGGTAAGCTAGCTCATTTCCTTTGGAACCATAGCATTCTTGTCTCTTGCCACCCATTTGACACTAGGTTAGCCACACCTGTGTCTGTACCACCACAACATATCCAGTAGTGTTTCTGTTCCCTCTTATTGATTAAGACTCCTAGGTGGATCACAGTTTGCTCCTTCTGTGCTCGTATGTGCGGATGTGTAGAAGTTGGAGTGCATTCAGTCACCGAGTGAGAGCACAGTTGGGAAGAGAGAACTCCCGGAGCCTGGAAATAAGCAGCAAAGTAAAAATTCTTCCATGGACTGGATCAAAGGAAAAATTATGCAAAGCTGCTTACAGAGACAAAAATGATCCCCCAGCTAAAGGAAGATCAGAAAACAGTCTGAGTGAGGGGTGGGGCATGCACCCCAGCATGACTGACCACAGGAACAGCTCATGACTAGGCTAAAATATTGGGGTGGGGTGAGAAAGTTAGGGAAACAAAGATTGTCAGTATCCAGGGCAAAAGGATGCCCCAGAGACATTGTAAAGCTGCAACCAGGCAGCTCAGTACAAAACACTGCAGGCAGAGACTAGAATATTCCCACAGCATGCTAGCTAATCTTCCAACCGCAGTATTTTCTCTTAGATTCCCTTTGTTTGCTTTGATCCTTAGCGCCTCCCTCACTATCCAAATATCCCTTCCCAACACCAGAAGAAAAGAAACACTGAAAGGAAGATAGTGTGCACAGCTCTCTCTCTCTCTCTCTCTCTCTCTCTCTCTCTCTCTCTCTCTCTCTCTCTCTTCCTCTCCCTCTCCCCCTCCCTTCCTCCCTCCCTCCCCTCTTCTCTCTCTCACGCACACCACACAGGCACAAACAGACTAGCCCCACAGTACTAATTCACATGCACAGGTTCTGAACATTCATGTATGTGCATGAGTTTATTGATGTGTTCTTATTGGCATGAATTCATTTTCCCCAAAAATCAGATCAGTTCTGAAGCATAGAAAGTCCATTGAGTGAAGGAACTCTGAATGTTTTCCAAAGAACGGTAAGGCAGTGACCTCTGGTCTATAGGATGGGTATGAAAGACAGCAAAAGCTACAGAGTGGAAAAAATAAGAAGTGACAAGAAATTTGCGAAAGTCAAAGACAGCTCAGACAAGAGAGATCTAGTAACATGTTGAAATGACAGGAAATGGTCGTCAGAAGTAAAACCTGAAAACAGATGGGTAGCTCAGAGCTAGCAAGCACATTGGGCTACATATAGGCTATGTATCTAGAAAGAGGACAGTGACAGAAGAGAAAGATCTGATTATAGGAAGATAGAGGGTAATAGAATACATTTGATATAAAAGTGGCAAGAAAAGGTTCATCTGGGGTAGAAGAGCATGAGGGGGAGGAAGGAAGGAGATGAGGGAGGGAGGAGGGAGATAAGAGAGGGATGAGAGAGATGAGGGAGGGATGAGAGAGATGAGGGAGGGAGGAAGGCGATGAGGGAGGGAGGAGGGCGATGAGGGAGGGAGAAGGGTCAATCAAGATAAAGTGTGTACAAAAATGTCAGAATGAAACATATTGCTCTGTAGGCTAATTAAAAAACAAAACTTTAGGATTTAAATTAAAAAACACAGAAAACATTGAAATCTACCAAACGCCAAAACATGACTGTTCTATGTCCTTTGGTTTAGCTGGCATTGTTCACCACAATCTAGAAAGCATTCAGGGTTAGGGATGTGGTTGTGGCCGACCCTTAAACACAAACCCAAGCACTGCCTGAGCCACTCATCCATGTATCCACTGCGGTGTTTGACTCCAAGGACAGTGACAGGGAGCAAGACAGGAAGACTACAGATATGATGACCAGTTCTTCAGAAATGGACAATCAAAGGCTTTAACCACTTTAACACACCCATTCTTCACTCATGCTCCGGGAATCAAAGTGGACCTGAGGTCTTTGGTGGGAGCCCCCAACCCCCACCCTTCCATGGGCCATTGCTGCATTAAGAGCACATAACTTGACCCTAGAATATAATCGCACCTTTACATGAAATGTGCACATGACTCAATGGTTAACTCTGTTCACGAGTATTAAAATAATAAAGAAAGCTTCACAATCCAGTGGAACATTCTGTGAAATAATCGACACAAACATATTATGTATTTCTCCCTGGTGACACTGAGAGACTCATGGGAAATGTAGTTTAAAAAAGAAAGAAAGTTTGTTATGAATGGATCAATATGCCTCCAGTTGAGAAGAATTGGGTCCAGTAGAGAAAGCTGTTGGTGAGGATGTCACAAGCATAAGGAAGCGCTTGGTTTTGCACTGGGTTATTTGTTCTAGTACTGCCTCAGTGACCCTGAACTACTTTACCCTCACATTAATCTGTCTCCAGATAAAGGCGATTCTATTTGTCTCTTTCCAGATGTTTCCTTCCTCTGGTTTCCAATGCTTCATTACTCTGGTTAGACTCTCGTAGGGTATGCAGAGAAAATGGCCTGGGGTGTCATTGCCTTTTCCTGGTAGACATTCAGCATTCCACCAGCATAGGGGACTGTGTAGCTAAATGCTCTAATCCAGATAAAAACATTTCTTTCTCTTTTTTGGTCTGATAAACATTATGTCTGAAATATATCTGTGGCTTTTTATTAAAACTTTGGATCTATCTGTTGGGATGAAAATTTTGTGAGTCTCTTTCTAATATTGAATTATATTGATTGATATCTGAGTGGCCCATTTCCAACATAACCTCTGTTTGGTCATAATGGAGATTACTTTTTAGAATTGATTGATGGATAGATTTAAAAAATGCACATCTATGTTAGAGGGCTCCCAGGAAGTGGGTAGCTTCGCCCCATGTGATGGAATAGCTAACTTTTTAATCAGAAAATGTTGGCCTCAGAGGACAATCATCCAAGTAGTCTTTCCTCTCAGAGATTATTAGAAAGAAGTGTGTTAGCACAACTGCTGCCATACCCTAAAATATTTTGGTAAAGTTCACCAGTGCAACATCTGGGCCTGAAGTTCTCTTGACATTGATTGGTGTTGGGAAATGAACTCAGATCTTCTGTAAGAGTAATAAGAGATTTTTACCACTGAGCCCTGACCCAGGCCTTAAACTGAGTTTCTTGTCAGTAACATATAGAAAACAAATATTCATTTGTTTATGGTATATAGATTGATATAGATCTATATACCATAAACAAATCTATCTTATCTTATCATCTGAAAAACGTACTTGCTTTATAACGCTGATCTGGGAATTGGGTCACTTAGTGTGCCATTTGTTATTGGTTTTGGTTTCTTTCTGAGAGTCACTGTTGAGAGGTGTACAGGTTAATTTTTATTGCTGCACATTTTCAGAAAATAAAAAAGACACTTATTTTGTGACCTTAATTATTTTCATGTTATAATTTTTGTTAAATATCAGCACCCGTCCTAGAATTATTAAGACCAGGGTATATTGGTTTCTGTATTGGAGTAAATTTCCATATTTGGTACCTGAAGCTTAATGTATTGACATTTTGTCTTAGTCTTCTAAGAGTCCCTGATATTCTGTCCTTTGCTCAAATTATCTCTCATTTGTGAAAAACTAGGAGAGACCGCCATGCTGACAGACGAACTGCATCTTTTAGAGGTAAATACACTTAGGGCACACTAATTGCTAGTCACTGAAGAGCAGTTATCAAATGGCACACTAAGTGGCCCAATTCCCAGATCAGCATTATAAAGCAAGTACATTTTTCAGATGAAAAACAGATTCAAGAAATGAAAGAGATGGAGTGCCTATAATCTCAGCACCTAGGTACCAGAGGAAGAAAGACAGTAAGTTGTAAGCCAGCCTGGGCTAAGACCCTGTCTCAAAATCAACTTTTAAAAATAAGATTTAAAAAAGGAGGAAATTAAATGTTCTGTGAATGTCACTGTCTTAGAGTTTCATTGCTGTGAAGGGACAACATGACCAAAGCAACTCTTATAAAGGAAAACATTTAATTGGGGATGGCTTACAGTTTCAGAGGGTCAGTCCATGATCATCGTGAAGTGCAGCAGTGTGCAGACAGACATGATGTTGGAGTAGCTGAGAGTTCTCCGTCTTGATCAGCAGACAGAAGAAGGAATCTGTCCTTTGCAGATGGCCAGGAGGAGGCCCTGATTCCACACTAGGGGTTGAGGGGAGGAGCCTGAGCATAGGAGACCTGCCTACACAGTGATGTACTTCCTCCAACAAGGTCACGCCTACTCCAGTAAGGCCACACCTCATAAGAATGCCACTCTCGATTTTCTCTCTGGTGGGTTTCTAAGACCGGAGCAGCCAGCCAGGAGGCACAGGCCCCAGGAGTCACAGGGGAGTTGCAGGGTGGCAGGGACAGGATCCTCTCAGCTTCCGAGTGACAAAGGTGGATCAGCGACCATCTCTGCCCCATCCCTGCAAGTGGAGGGCCAACCTCCAGGGAGCACCTTAACCCAGAGACTCGGGTGAGAGACGCCATTTTCTCTCCGGTGAGTTTCTAAGATGGGAGCAGCCAGCTGGGAGGCACAGGCCT
>NW_022196906.1:105725994-105726406 GCF_008632895.1 Mastomys coucha | reverse complement strand
CACAATCCCGGACCTTAAGCTGTACTATAGAGCAATTGTGATAAAAACTGCATGGTATTGGTACAGTGGCAGGCAGGTAGACCAATGGAACCGAATTGAAGACCCAGAAATGAACCCATGCACCTATGGTCACTTAATCTTTGACAAAGGAGCTAAAACCATCCAGTGGAAAAAAGACAGCATTTTCAACAGATGGTACTGGCTCAACTGGCAGTTAACATGTCCAAAATGCAAATTGATCCATTCCTTTCTCCTTGTACAAAGCTCAAGTCCAAGTGGATCAAGGACCTCCACATCAAAGCAGATACATTGAAATTAATAGAAGAGAAAGTGGGGAAGAACCACGAGCAAATAGGCACAGGGGAAATTTTCCTGAAGAGAACGCCAATAGCTTCTGCTCTAAGATCAAGAA
>NW_022196906.1:105711358-105725285 GCF_008632895.1 Mastomys coucha | reverse complement strand
CAAACACGGTATGCACTCTCTGATAAGTGGTTGTTAGCCCAGAAGTTTGGAATACAGGAAGAACAACCACAAACCACAAGGAACTCAAAAAGAAGGAAGACCAAAAGGTGGTTCCCCCTTCTTAAAAGGGGGAACAAAATACCCACAGAAGGAGTTGCAGAGATTAACTATGGAGCAGAGACTGAAGGAAAGGCAAGCCAGCCTAAATATAGCTGTCTCCTGAGAGGCTCTGACAGTACCCGACTAATACAGAAGTAGAGGCTCACTGGACTGAGCACAGGATCCCCAATGAAGGAGCTAGAGGAAAGACCCAAGGAGCTGAAGGGTTTGCAGTCCCTTAGGAGGAACAACAATATGAACTAACTAGTACCCTCAGAGTTCCCAGGGACTAAACGACCAACCAAAGAGTGGACTAATGGCTCCAGCAGTGTATGTATAGCAGAGGATGGCCTAGTTGTTCATCATTGGGAGGAGAGGCCCTTGGTCCTGGGAAGGCTCTATGCTCCAGTGTAGGGGAATACCAGGGCCAGGAAGCAGGAGAGGGTGGGTTAGTGAGCAGGGGGAGGGGGAGGGAACAGAGTTCTTTTTATTATTTTTATTTTTATTTTTTTCTTTTTTTTTTCCAGAGGAGAAACTGGGAAAGGAAATATCATATGACTTGTAAATAAAGAAAATATCTAATAAAAAAATAAAATAAAAAAGAGGCTTTTAAAGGTAATAAACCAAAAAAAAAAAAAACCCAAACAAACAAAAACAAACAAACCAATCCAAACTAAACACACAAACAAAAACCCCATGGAACTAATGATTACCACAATTTTAAACTATTCCAGTCTTAGAGGTGTGTGGACATAAAGCATTCTTACAAATAGAAATATACCTTTAATCCCAGGACTCAGGAGGCAAAGGCAAGGGGATCTTTGTGAGTTCAAGTCCAGCGTGGTCTATAAAGCCACTTCCAGGACAGCCAGGGTTGTTATACAAGAAACCCTGTCTTGAAAAAACAAAACAAAAATATCCTGACAAAAAATCAACTGGGGAGGAAAAGGGGTTTTTTAGCTCACAGTTCCAAGGTTATAGTCCATTGCTGTGGAGAATTCAAAGCAATGGGAACTTGAAGCAGGCAGTCACGTCGCACCTGTAGCAGAGACTTAAGAGGACAGAATGAACACATGCGTAGTACTCAACTCACTTCTGCTCTTAACACAGTCCAGGACCCCAAATCACTTTCGGCCTTGGGCTTCCCACATTAACTAAGTCAGTCAAGACAATTTCCAACAGATAGTCACCCAGCACTGAGACTCTTGTCCTAGATGATTCCAGCTTGTGTCAAGTTGACACTTAAACCCAGTTCTGGACCAGAGAGCTCGCTTCTCGAGGATAACCAGAAGAGACTGGCTGCAGCAAGAATCTCTAGAGCCAAACTAGACAGGCAACCAGAAATTCAGATGTGGGGACAGAGTCTGTTTCAAATATTTTCCATGCACAATTCACTGGTCAGCTGTTTGGATATAAATTTTACATTTTGGATGCTAACTTTCACATCAGCTCACCGAATATTTTAAAAATTCACGGTTTTCCATTTTGCGCCCGTTTCATGCTGAACGGTTTAATAATATCCCCTGTCAATGTTCGCTGAGTGTAAATCTCCCTTGTTTCTGCTGTTTTGCATGAAAGGTTAAATAAATTACCAGAGGGGTGCAAGTACAGAATCTAAATCACCAATCAGCATGAACTCCTCTGTGAGTTCATTTCCTCCTCATTCTCTCACAGATCTACCAGCCAGCAAAAGGAGCGCAACTCTCCCCCTCCCCTCCCCAGCCCCTGCTGCATGGGGATTTCTTTTCAGAAGAATCCGCCCAGGATTCAGGACTTTGACAAAGAAACAAATTTCAGAGCCATTCAAATATGAAGCAGTTTATAAAAATAGAAGGAAAGATGCTTTGGTGTGGGCGGGGCGAGAGTAAAGCGTTCTGATAGGACGGCCTGGACTTCCAGACCAGAGAGTCACAAACAGGGTTCTCCGAAGTCAGTATATATGGGATCTTGGTGGCACTAAAGATTGCTAACAAACTGTAATTCTTTTTTTTTTAACATTGCCGAAGGCTTATAATTTGTAACAGGATTAAAAGCTAAAGAATGCTTCTCATTAAACAGAGCTGTGAGTTGCATTACAGGGGCGACATCATTGAGCCCTTCTGAGCAAGGAGACAAAGTTATTCGGTGCCTTGGCCCTAAGAAAGCACTGCCTAATGACGTCCCTAGTTGAGCTCTTTCTGGAAATGCGTCATCCAGCCCTAAGTGAGAGCAATTTATTTATTGCCTTTGACAAGAAGCCTTTTCAGAAAACACACATTCTCTTTTTTAAGCCATTAGGTCTTTATAGGTGGCGTCTAAAGTCTGCCTTTCTTAGCGGCAAAAGCAGATCGGGGCCCCAGAAGCAGAGACCTCCTGCCCCCCTCCCCACCTCAACTCCCCTTGTCACGACTACCAGCCTCTCCTACCTCGGTCTGACTTTATGAACATATTATAGACCCATGTGTGCAAATAACAGGCATGCAAACATACCCATAGATATGTCCAGACACTTACATGTGAATGTACAGAGGGGTCAGCTCTAAGACTGTTGCTTTAATGCGTTTAAGATGGTATTAGCCAGTTGCCCTACATCCTCTTGTAACAAACATGGTTGGGCACGGTGAGGTTTTAAGGTGGAACAAGGAGGTATTCAGATTTCCTTTGCTTTTCTTCTCTGCATGCCAGTGCTTTTCACTTGGGGTTGTCCCCGTGTTTTGGGAAATAGGTGACCTTGAGGGCCATTTGGGAAATGAAATGTGAGGCTCCAGGTAAGCGGCAATAAAGAGGCTGAAATTGGCAATTAAAGAACAAGGAGCTAAGCATTTGTGTTGCGGGACCTTAATGAGTTTTAAAAACCGTGGATGCGGAGACCTGCTGTGGCCTAATGGACACAGCGGCCCAGCCTCTCTCCTTGAAGAGAGAGAGAAAGCCCAAAGCCTCAAGGCTATGATCAACTCTGAGGAGCACATGGCAGGAGCTCCCATCACCGTGCAGCGTGCATGTCACTCACAGAGCACATCTCGTCTTTTAAAACCACAGGAGAGATGGGTAAGGAGACAGACAGTTGGTAAAGGGCACGATAAACAAGCATGGGGAGTTCATTTCCCCATCTGAACCTTAATCTGAGCCTAACAATCCCACATACAAAGTCAGGAATAACAGCTTACATTTATAATCTCTCTATGGGGGTAGGGGGCAAAGACAGGCAGAGCCCAGAGCTCGCTGGCTAGCCAGATAGCCTAACTGATGAGCTCTGCGCTCACGGAGAAACCCTGTATGTATATGTGTATATACATGTGTGTGTGTGTGTGTGTGTGTGTGTGTGTGTGTGTCAAACTATCATGAAAGACACTGTCACTCTCTGGCCTCCACATGTGTCCACACACATGTACACATCCACAGTATGCACACATGAACACATCCATAAGAATACCTATATATACAATACACATTTACATGAGGCCCCTCTATGACAATGACATTAAAATAAATCTGAGAATCTTTGCAACAATTACCTACATTTTACTCTCCCAATCCTTACAATTCACACCATGATTTTTCTCACTGTTTAGCTTATGACATTGTATTGCTAAGATTTTAATTTAGACGGGTATTCTTCAAGAGTCCTACATGGAGTCTGGGGCCCAAACTTAGTCCTTAAATATCTGAAGGATGTTTTAAGTGGTGTGTTATAAGCATGTTCATAAATTATAAGCATTTCCTAGTTAGACCATCTTTGACCAATCTATCCCCCATGATTTCTGTTTACCATTTGAGTGCTGCCTTCCGGGCCACCTATAAATAAAGAGCAAACACACACGTTAGTGTTCAAAGGAGCTTGCAAGCTGCGTAGGGGCAGAGCCAACGATGGTAAACAGAGTGGTGAAGGTTGTCCGGTGGTCAGAGCACAGAGCTGGGCCTGTGGCTCTGGATGCCCTCCCTGAACCATGTCCAGAATGTCGGAGGCTACGCACAGGCTCTGTGAGGCAGCTTCTACGGAGCAGATTAGGATTATTCTAAACTAATGCTATTAAACTCTTGAACACTTTGGCTTCCTTCTATTTAATTAGTAAATCTAGGTATTTGCAGGAATGTGTGTGCATGTGAGTGTGCAGGCATGTGCTCCCATAACCCCATTTGCATGTGGATTCCTGAGACCAAAGTCACATGTCTTCCTCTCTATTGCTCTGTATTCCTTTGAGACAGGGTCACTCAATGAACCAGAAGTTTTCTCTTTGAGCTAGGCTGGCTGTCCAGTGAGGTCCTAGGACTCGTCTGTGTCCATTCCCAAACACTGTGGTAACAGCACATGGCCATGCCTAACTTCATAAGGGTGCCCGAAGATTCAAACCCAGGCCCACATACTTGCCTAGTAAGCACTTTTAACCATTGGTCTGTCTCCCCAGCCCCTCAAATTTAGTCTCTTACAGCAAAAGCCACAGTCTTTCATTCATATTAAGCACTGCACAGGGATGTCGTTTATACTTATGCAGGCAATATTCACTATAAAACTCTTCTCTTAAATATTTGTGGTCTTTCCAACTGGTTTCTGTACAGCATACAAAGCTCCCCCTTCAGATGTCAGAATACAAGAGACGGGCTTGTCTCTACTTTGCTATCCCTTAGGCCAAAAGAAGAGCTTGTTAAATCAACAAAGAGTTAATAAGAAATGTTAATATGCTGGTTTTCTCTTTCAGTTTTTGTGATCGGAATACTTCTGGGACAGGAATATACACCCCTGTGGTTAGGGGTATTAACCCCCCTAACTTTCTCTACTGTGCCTTCCTTTCACAGCAATTGTCAAGGTGGTATAGAAACCCAGGAATAAATTACCTTACAAGTGTTCCAAAAGCTGTTAAAGGTGTCCACAACAGAGAAGTTGATAATTGAATGATAGAATTGGCCACATGTGTTGATTTCATAGAGCAAAAGTCTAGTGCTCAAAAAAAATTATGTATACATTTTTTCATGCGTCCTTTAAAAACTCCTTGTGCTCCACTTGCTTTTACTCTCCTGACCCCTATTCCCAAAGGAGAACTATATTTTGAAGTAGCAAAATTTGATCCCAAAGTCCTGACACAAAACAAAATGTCCAGCTGAAGGACTGAAACCCATCAATTAAGCAGAGGCCCAGCACAGAAATTTTAACTTCTGAAGCTCACGTGCTGTTTTGTAATGGGATAGGCCTGAAAAATAGCTTTGCAAGCTAGTGAGGTGAGACACTAGTTCAGGCATCTGGGGCTGCTACGGTCTGTGAATGACAAAGACAACTTTACGTGGAATGATAGAAAGCTGGGATGGACAGGGCAGGACTGGCTTGGACACCCAAGCAAGTTACCTTTTTCCATCCTGAAGATCGGTAACCGATTTTACCAGATACATTTGCAAAAAAAGAATCACAATCCCACGCCACTATGCCAAGTTAGCACTAAGGCAGGCAAGCTATTTCAGTAGTGAGGCTGGGGCTCAGAGATTCCAGGCCTACTGATCAAAAATTAAAGTCCTTATTTTGCCCTTCCCTTTCCCTGCTTCTCTCACGTGTGCATGGATGTACACATGTGTGAACATGCACAGAGAGGCCACAGGACAAGCTCAGGTGTCATTTTTCAGGTGCCATCTACCTTTATTTTGAGCCAAGGTCTCTTCCAGGCCCAGCATTTGCTGAGTAGCCTCGGCTGACTGGCCAGGGAGCTCCAGGAGTCTGCTGCCTCAACTCAGGTGTTGCGAGCATGCTCTGTCACACTCATGTGCTTTGTTTGTTTGTTTGCTTGTTTAACATGGGTGCAGGAAATCTGAACTCCAGTTCCCAGGCTCCTAAGGCAAGGACTTTCACTAACCTGGCTTCTTCCCCAACCTGGATCCTGCGTTTTGCTTTATTTGATTTTTTTACTATTTATGTTAGTAAATTTTTATAATAAATTTGCAACTTACTTTATATAATGTGCCATATATATCCATCATAAACATTGAACATCACAGGCATGATATGAAAATTATGTCCCCCTTTTTCTCCCTTCTCTCAAATTCATTTTCCAGAATTCACTGTTATGTGGAGTTCTGTTTCCTCTTTGGAGGCAATTTAACATAGGTTAAAAATTGCTTTTGTAAAATAAGTAAATAAATAAATAAATAAACAAACAAATAAAGGTTGTATTATTAAGGGAAGCACGTGGAATAACAATTCCAAATAAAAATGAAGTAAGGAGAGTTTTGATATTAGATATGAAGCCCTGGGTTCAAGGAACTGTGAGAGTGTTAGCCAAACCACATATCTGCATATTAGCATGTAGAGACATGCACATGTGTGCACATACATGGAATGCATTGTTGACCAATATCTTTTATTACCAGCCTTGCTGGTATATACTGTGTTGGGGTGTGGGAATGAATGATAGTCTGACAGGATCATTTGGAAGCTAAGCCTGAGAGCAGTGGCCAGCTAGACTATCCGAGCTGCAAACCCCGATCGCAGTGGCCGCCTAGATGGTCAGAGCTGCAGGAATTTCTTCCTTTATTTTTTAAACCATTCATCCCACTGGGACTGACAACCACAGGCTGGAGAGAAAGGAAGTAGAATTATTTTTGGTGTCTCTGTGCTGAAGAATCAAACCTCTCCCATGGCCTTTTGGCTGGTGCCTGGAAATTTTCTCTTATCGTTGAGGCACGAGCTGCAGTTCCCTGAGGGCTGCAAGTGGAAGTCTTCTCGCTTTAAGCCCTCTGCAGCCTTTGCCATAACAGAGCCTCCTTTGCAGATTCGCTGAGGGATGCTCCTGTAGGATGGAGAGAGTACACACTAAAAGTGGGTGACTGGGATCCAAATGTCTGAGCAAGGCAGACACTGTGGGACGTTCCCACCTCATCCCCTTTCTGGCTATCTCGGCTTTTCCTGCCCTAGCTCAGAGCAAGGTTATCTCAGGAACAGAGGAAGGCCCTCAGGGAAGACGTAGTTCAATGCTAAGATCAAAAGCAGGTCTCCTGAAAAAGTATCTACTAAGGTGTGTTTTGTTTATTACGAGAATACTGTGGGTGACAAAACATCAAAAGGAAACATTTAATGTGCCAACAGAGCTGCACCTGCCAGCTTCAAAGCGCAGACAGGCGTTTTAAACTGCCGTCGGGGTTATTATATTACCATAAAGGCTGTTGTGGTTAGCCTGACTCCTACCTGCTTTATTGGCTTAAATATTCTCGCTTAGATATTTTCCCATGAAGCCCTATCACGATCTAAGCATTAATTTAAACGTCAACATAATGGTTTATCAAGAGAGCCTTCCAGAGGTGATCTGCCTTTAGTCCTTGCTCGAAGACATTCCATTTTGTTTTACCGCTGTGCACTGTAGACAGTGTCGTAAGGAATATGTTCATGTCAGGGAATAACTTCCCACTCTTTAATGTCATGCATATATTTCTCTGGGTAAAATCCATGGGTTAGAGGAGGCAAGACTTTTTAGAACTGTTTGAGATGAATTGTCTCACTGATTTCTAACACTAACTACACTCTCAAATATTATGAGGTTCTTTTAGCCAACATCCAATGCTTGTTACAGCATGCATGGATCTTAAGATGATTGATTTTTATGTGCATGGGTGTTTTGCTTGCATGCATGTCTGTGTACCCCCACATGCAGTGTTGTATAGTTCAGAAGATAGTGTCAGATCTCCCAGAACTGGAGATGTAGGCAGCTGTGAGCCACCATGTGGGTGAGGGCAACTGAACCTCTGGAAGAACGGTAAGAGCGTAACCACTGAGCCACTTCTCCAGCTACAGCGAATGAACTTGTAAAGAGACGAAGCCTCTCTGACTTTAGCCTGAATGTTGCTTCTTGCTTGTTTGGATAACTACTAGTATACATATTTTTTATACATTTTGAAATCCTAATATGTTAAATAGAGTCTACACTGGAAATAATGAAAGGCTGTTGCAGACAGCGAGGGTGCTGCTCCTGCAGTTCTGCCCTTGAAGTAACAGTGTCTTTAAAAAGAGCACCAGACCCATGCTACCATGCAGAGAGGAGAGGCTCAGCTACCCGCAAGGAGCCATGCTCTGAGAGAATGACACCTGCTACAGTGGTCAGTAGGATCTGGTTTTGTGTCTGTCCTGAGCTTTACCTCAGATGTCTCAATAATGAGAAATATTCGCCATGGAAAATAAGGAGAATCTGGAAAACTTGAATGGAATCAGTAATAGGCACTTACATAATTTAAACAGCAATGTCTTTTTATCTGAACGGGACATTACCATATGAAGAGAACCATGCACAGAGAGATCTCCAGTGCCCAACCCAGCATCTCCTCAGGTATCTAACAAGTGAAAAGCATGCTTCTCCCTTATGATGGAGGCTTGCGGTGCTCAGACATGTCCACGCGTGTTCTCTTGGGTGTTCCTCCGAGGTGCTTCCCAGACAAAGGCTTGCCTCTCTCTGCCCAGTCATTGTCACGCTTGCTCTGGTCTGAAAGTGACTGTGTAGCATCTCTGCTACTCTCTCTTCCCTTGGGCTGTTGAGCTATAGCTCAGCTCAATTGCATCTTCTCAGCACCCTTCTCTGAGCGCCTGACCTGAGCCATTCACCATGTCCTGCCTTCATCTAACGTGTCCCCGGGGTTTTAATGCCACCCATGCGAATATCCTCTCATATAATTATCCTAATTAGAGTGTGATTGTCTTGTTTATGATCTGTCCTTCCTGGATCACATACAGGGTCCAGAGAACAAGGGCTTTTTCTCTGAATAATACCCACAGCCTAGAACAGAAACTGGCACCTATCAAACACTGAGTAAGTGACCATTAACACATAACTCAATTGTTAATCTTACTTTTACCTTACTACACTCGAGGAAAATAGATTTTTGTTATTTGAACTATTCAAAAATGAATACTGACTATTATTGATCACCAACAGGTTACATGTGGTACTGCAGTGTGAGACACTGGTGAAACTTTGGCTCTGAGTAAAAAAGCTTCAATGTTCCAGCTCAGGACCTTGGAGAGCTGATGCCTGCAGAAAAACCTCATGTGAATGGGAATGGGCGCAGTGCCTGGCTTTCCTCTCTGCCTCTTCCATGGGCTTCTGAACTAGCCATCCCTTGCTATGGTAGATGAAGGAAGAACCATGGAGTTCATGAGATTTCTTTGTGGAACATATAGGAAGATGAACCCAAGCTCTGAGTTCATTTGATGTCCTGAGCTCCTTCTCAGAGCCCTTGCTGCAAAATAGCCCTGTGCATCAATTATGCATGGGCTCTTTAAAGACCTAGCCTTTTTCTTCTGCCCAACCTCTCCAGAGGAGAAACTCACATTCAGTACTTATTTTCTGCATTTGATTCCCTTTATTTCTTAAATAGCCTACAGTCTTAGTGTTTGGAAAGTCAAGGTCAGAGATCATGAGTTTGAGGCCAGCAGGGGTTTTGTGATGAAAATCTGTATCAAAAACATATCTCTCTTCAGTAAAGATAGAGAAAAATGAACTTGCTAAAGAAAGCAACAGTTGGGTTGTTATGAGTATACTTACAAGATGGGGGCATGTAAGATTCAAAGTTAGAACTATTAGAAAGGTTGTTCTGGCTTTTTATAAAAATAGAATTAGTCCAGTCTCTGGACGTGGATTATTTTCATTTTGTCTAAAATAATTCCAAGGTTAGAATCCACTGTGCATCCTGGAGAGTGAGCACTGCTCTTTTATTTTATGGTGTTTTGGTTTGGGCTCTCACTGGATTGCCTTCCTCTCTGGAAAGACCAGAGAGAACTTACACAGAGCTAATCGTTATTGAGAAAGCGCAACGTGCTTCCTATTAGACACATGCACATCAGCATCAAAGCTAATGGAGGCTGAGAAAGGATAGATGAGATCACCCAGTGAGTCATCTGGTGAGCATGAGACTGCCCATCGAAGACTCACCCTTCCTTCTTGCATACTGGATACAAACCACAGAGTGGCTGTGTCTCTGAATGCCCAAGCAGAACATGGGGACCTTCAGGAACAACGCTACTACTTCCTGAGTCCTTTTGTTTGCAAGCCCCCCCCGCTCCAATTCTAGTTTGTTTCCATCCAGCACAAAAATAATATCACAACATCACTTGTGATATTCCTAGTTGTTGATAGTATTGCGTTACATCTTTTTAACATTACTTCTTTAGTTTTGAGGTTATAAGTACATCATTTTGCCCTCTCCTTTCCCTGCTCCAAACCCTCCTATATATCCCTCCTTTTTTTTTCAAATTAAGAACCTCTTTTTACCATATTGGTTGTTATGAGCATATACATGTGTATGCATATATATTCATAAATACAGAAAAGCAGCTTGTCAGCCAGTATAATGTTCCTTGTGTGTGTTATTTTTGAGGCTCATCCTCTCACAGGATGACAGAACAGCAATGGAATCCTACAGAATGCAAGCTATTTGCTTGAGCACCCAGAGCTGGGGTTAACCTATGACTTTTGATAGCCTATCTGGGATGTAGCCAGACAATGAAGAAGTTTTCCAGCATGAGAAACTAGCACTAAGGTCCTGATGTTGGGCTCCTGAAGGAGACAGCTGTCATGGGGTACAACACTTGTTTTCCTGTTTTGGTAAATAAAAAGCATCCATTTTCCCTTGAATGTTGGAAATCAATATACCCGAAAACAACCAGAAAATCCCAAAACAGACAGATGCTCTAAGGCTCTTCCTTCACCAATAGGAATTTTTTTCCTGCAAAATTACAGTAATTTGCTCTACAATGGCATGTTGGTTGGTTTGTTTTGTAGTATTGGGACTTGAATCTAGAACCTATTGCAGGCTAGGCAAGTGTCTTCACCCACTGAACTACCTGACTAGCCTCAGAGTAAACTTTACACAAAAACACTTGCTCAACCAAATTCACAACCTTCTACAGTTATCGTCCTTGCTCTTCCCACACTGGTTGTGGTGCTGCTGCTGCTGCTGCTGGTGGTGGTGGTGGTTGCGATGGTAGTGGTGATGGATAGCTGAAGGTGGATGGGCTGTCCCAAATATGGGGTAATCCTCCCTTCACCTGGGGTCCCAGCCTGAATAAAAAGGGGAAAGTGAGCCCAGCTCCAGCATTCATCCCTCTCTGCTTCCTGGCAGCAGATGCAGTGTGACCAGGGATCTCCTGTCCCTGCCCCTAGCATCCTGATGGACTCTACCCACAAACATTGAGCCAAATTAAACCCTTGTCTTGTTAATCTATTTTGTAAGAGTTTTTCTCCTCAATGAGAAAATTAACTAATGTAGGCATAAAATTCTACCAAACCAAAATGCCCGATGGGCCACTTCCTCCTGTAAAGAAGCTAGAGAGAACAGGACCATGAAGAAAACTAGAGAGGAAGTGACAAGCACTCAGAGGACCTAGTCTCAAGTGTCCTTAAGCACTTCATAACATCTGTTTGGGTAAAACCAACTATCATTTTCTATCCTATGCTTTTTAGTTTCTTCTGGATACAGATAAATGAAGATGATTCAGGAGGACTATTTGATGAGATTCTTTCCCCAAAACAATATACAGGGATTAAAAAAATCAAATATATTTTAAAAATTCATAATACATGCTACATGTACATAGTACACGCTCCAAACGAAGAAAGCACATTCTGCTAACAGAAGTCTAAGGGAACTCCTCTCAGCTCTGGGTGAAGCTGAAATGCTTGCCCTGGTGGCATAACCAAGCATGGCCTTGTTTCTAAGAGGCTGTATCTTCATTTTAGAAACAAAAACTATTACAACAACTGCAACAACAGAGAACCCCAGAGGGCTGGAAGAACATGACCACCTAGAAAGCTATCAGACAGAGCTTTCTGCACAAATCTGTGAGTCATGGTCACACGTCAGTAAAAGCTAACATCATCAGTCCAGAGCCAGTGCCCAGTCAGTAAAAGCTAACATCATCAGTCCAAAGCCAGTGCCCTGGGCGTGTGAGAGTCCTGGGGAAATGGACAGAAAGACAGACAATGGCAAGAAATGGAAGCCTCTAGACATGAGTGTGCGCACTATATTTGTGTGGTGTGAAAACATAAGAAATTAACAAAACAAAACCTTGTAAACCACAAAAGCTGGAGGAGGCACATCTCAGAGACTACCGAGATGTTACCATGCAATAAAATCTCGCTAAAACAGGAAAGGGGTCCTGCTGAAGATGAGATCATGGACAAAGGGGGAATGTAGAAACAAAAAATGGGAGGTGCCAGTGTTAAAGCTGAGAAAAGGAGGGGGAATTTGAAAGCACACTCATACAGTGCCTAAGATGGGGCTGCGAGGTGGGTGAAGCAGGCAAGGGTTAGATAAAATGAGACCCAGCACTCGTGCTTAGATATTGTGTTTGCCTACACAGACAGAGTACAAGAGGCAGGACATGAGTTTCTGGCTGCACTATGACTGAAAAAAATTTATAACATTTCTATTGGCCAATAGTAACCAACAGTAGGTATTTTAAGTTCCCATTCACAGTAAGAACATGAAATATGAGATACTTTGGAGGGGATCTAATAAAGGATGTGTGTGACTGTTGCAGAGATGTTGCCAGGCACTGTTGTAGGAAATAATGATTAAATGGAGATGAAAGGTGGACAGTGGAAGAACTCACCAGCATAAAGATCAACTCTTCACAACACTGCCTCTGAAGGTCATTAGACAAAATCAGACAGGAGCAGCAATTCATTGCTAATATCCACAAACAAAAGCAAAGTGTCTGTCATTCAGTGTCCCATTACTGCAACAAATATCTGAGATGTCTAACTTACAGAGAGGAAAGGTTGCATGGCTTCAGTCACACCGTCATAGGTTCTGCCTGTTGGTCATTAACCCTGTGGCCTCAGAGCATGGTGCAGGGAAATTCCCTCAGCACGTACAGCATGAGTGCATGACATAATTGATATTTGTTCTGTGTAGAAAAGCTTACTCATCCACTGAGGATTTCCTATGTACCTTGGATTGCACTGGGCATAACCAATGCACCAGAGTATGCTTCTACACACTGCTAATGCAGAGCCTTGGATGCAGAAACAGAAGAAAGAAGAGAATGGCATTGCAGAAGGAGTCATTCTGGAGTTGAACCTAGAGGATGAGGCACAAACCTCTCTCATTTCTTTGGATACATCACAAAAGACCAGTCTAGAGCACTAGAATGTGCGTGTGTGTGTGTGTGTGTGTGTGTGTGTGTGTGTGTGTGTGTGTGTATTTAAAATGCTTAAAGGTGAGAGACAGCTTGGTGGTTAACAGTGTTTCCTGCTCTTGCAGATGACCAAGATGACCAGAGTTATGTGCCACACACTGGGGTTTCTTATGGGGTCCCTTGTTCCGCAGGACGATGGGTTCTGGCCAGGTGTGCACGGGATTCGGCTTTGACAAACAGACTCAACACAAGTAGTGTGGGATCTGAGTGTATTTCTTAAAAATGACATGAGGCTTTTACAATCATTGCAAAAGAGAAATGAAAAATCTGGCAGCTCAGTAGTCGAGGTACATCTGAGGCCACCTAAAACACACTAGGTCTAAAACAGCAGCCTTCTCCTCTGGACTGGTGCAGCACCCCCAAGCTCAGAGTATGTTCGAGCTGCATGGTCCAGGCCGGAGTCCCAGGGGGCTGCGGGTGCTCCAGCCAAAAAGGTAGAGGCTTGAATCTCAAATCTTCAATGCTGAATGCTCGAATCTTGAATGTTCACTCTCTTGAATCTCAACTGGTGCTGCATCCCCCGGGGCCCAAGTGCTCTGGGCCTGGGGGGGCTACAGACTTCCACCTAAATTCTGATTCTAGTCTGAATGAGTTCAAATGCTGAATGCCCACTCCTTAATCTAGAATGCTCAATGCTGCAGACAGTCTCTCTCTCTCTCTCTCTCCCTCCCTCCCTCCCTCCCT
>NW_022196906.1:105693979-105711217 GCF_008632895.1 Mastomys coucha | reverse complement strand
TAATTCCTAGGAGTGGTTCAGCTGCAGTACTTGACTGAGAATGAGGATTCTACTTGACCTTGTCCTGGGATAAGTCTCTCATTCTGTGAGCTTCAATGTCCTACCCACAATGCCAGAGGCAATTAGTTTGGATGGCTTAACATTCCAAGCCAGCGTTTGACTAGGACTTTGGAACATTGGTGAAGGTCAGAGAGCAATGTCCGAATTTTCTCTTTCTAGTTGTAAAGAAATGATATCTTGGTGGGCCCCTAGCACACAAGTACAAGGACATATCTGGGCTACCTCTGAGTTTGGGGTGCCAGGCAACAATGCGGAGGCAGGAGACGGACTTTCCTTGAAGTTTACGCCTCAAATACCGCCATCACACAAAGTGTGCGTGGCAGTTATGTTCCTAACACTCACTTCAGGGAGGTCAAAAACCACCTATTACTCCAGCTCTAGAAGATCCAGCACCCACTTCTGGCCTCCACAGGCATTGCATCTAGCTGCACATAACCCTCCCCCATCCTGTCCCAGGCACACACATCTGCACAAATAATAATGATAAAAGTAAGTCAGTGAAGGAGGTATTATTGATTTATGAGACATTAAAACAACTATATAATTTAAAGAGCAAGGCCTGTAAGTGATTTGTAAAAACTATGAAAATGCACACAGAAGCACAAATGTTCTACTTAGAATCAAGCAAGAGATGAATTACACAATTTGGCATTTAAAATATAGCCTCAGTGAGATTTTTAAAGCTTTAAATCAGTCAAACATAGTCAAGGCTTGCTTATTTTAGAATCAAATTATCTTAATGGCATGGAGACGCAGAGGAATATCATGAGGGAAAGTCATATTCTCTACACCATGTGGTTTTTTTTTTTTTTTTTAATGTGGATATAGTAGCTTGAGCAAGAATGACTCATATATTTGAATACTTGGCCCCTAGTTAGTAGAACTGTTTGAGGAAGGATTAAGGGATGTGGCTTTGTTGGAGGAAGTGTGTCATTGGGGGTGGACTTTGAAGTTTCAAAAGCTTACACCATCCCAGTGTCTCCCGGCTCTGTCTTGTGCTTTTGGATCAAGATGGAAGTTCTCAGCTCCTGCTGCAGTGCTGGGCCTGCCTACCTGCCTGCCTGCAGCCATGCTTCCTGTCATTATGGTTATGGACTATAACCCTGTGAAACTGTAAGGACCAAATAAACTCTTCCTTCTATAAGTTGCCTTGGCCATGTTGTCTTCACGGCAGTAGAAAAGTAGCTAAGATGGGGTCAGGTGGTCATCTTGACTCTCAGCTTGACTGGATCTAGACTCAACTGAGAGATGAACTGCTGGAGTCACCTGCAAGGCATTTCCTTGATCCAGTTATTTCAAATAAGAAGACCCACTTTAAATGCAAATGGCCCCTTCCAGTAGCAGCCCAGATAGAAGGAAGTCTGAAAGAAAAGCTTTCACCTTTTTGCCTCATTGCCTTCTTATCTCCCCGGCAAGTTTATTTACCCTGACAATGAAGCTGATGCTGTCCTGTTTCTTTGGATATCAGAACTCAGCCTGCTCCAGCTTCCATCAGGGACTGAAGACCAAAGACAATTTCCAGCAAACCACTAAGCTTTCAGCACCAAAGTGAGACCCAGAGGCATCCAGCATGGTAGACCAAGAAGCTTCTGGGTTCTTAGCCTCTCCACCATGAAGACAGCCATTGCTGGGCTATCCAGTCAGTATTATGTAATCCAATCTAATTAAACTCTTCTTAATACACATTTACACTATTAGTTCTGTTCATGTAGATAGTTCTGACTATTACAGTGCTTGTATACATGCATTTGTATGCATGTGCATGCATACGTGTGTGTGTGTGTGTGTGTGTGTGTGTGTGTGTGTGTGTGTGTCTTTTACCAAGGTGACCTCAGAAACATAGTTCCAGGACTTTAAGAATAGCTGTGGACCGGTTATTCCTAGAAAAGCACAGGCTGTGTTTTCAGTTGATCTGGATCTTGACTTCCCTGCACTGCCATTTTCTTCACAAACTTGTGCAGCACATGAACTTCTGGGAGTCATTTACTGGAAACTGCAAATGGAAAATCAGGCCTTCTGTGGGGTAAAAGTGGGACCTAGCAGGTCTTCAGGCTAGGCATGCCCCTGCCTCACTGCTCATGATCTTCAACAAGCTGGACTCAGCTACAGGTAGCACTGACTTCTTATGGAACATAAGTGCCGAAAGACAAATAGGCCAACCTAAGAACTTACCTATTGCTGTAGATAATGACTAAATATTTCCACTCTGGCCTGGTCTTAGAGACGCCCATAGTATAATGTGGGAGCACCAATCTGCTTGGCTGACACTACATGGTGATAAGTGTGTCACTGTAAAATAAACACACATGAGACCGGCTCACTTTGCCCAGGACAGACCTGTAAACATCATAGTGAAGACTGGTTAATATGTCTGTCTGTCTGTCTGTCTGTCTGTCTGTCTGTCTGTCTGTCTCTCTGTCTGTCTGTCTGTTTGTTTGTTTGTTTTACCACCCAAGTAACATGTAGGCATAGTTTACTAGGGCATGAGGGAGAATTTGGGTGCGAGTGGGGAGACAAGATTCCAGTTCTAAGATCTGTGGGAAGGTCTAAGATTCAGGTCAGTGAGTCTTGATAATTTTTCCTTGAAGAAACATAAGATGATTAAAGTAGTTTATTATTGCAGGGAAAGTGATCCTGATGCACAGTTAGACCCTGTCAGATTTAGAGAGTGCCCCGTAGGAAGGCCATTCCTGCTGGTAATTCCTCAGGAAAGAATGCCTTTAAGTGACAGCCTCATTTACGGCATGTTCTCTCCATCTGACAGAATAAAGCTGATGCACTTTATTGAGCATTTAGAGAGGCATGACTGGTCCTTTCAAAGTGGCTGAAGGAAGCCAGACTTCCTTGTCTCTGACTTCTTACAGAGTAGCATGTGCCCTGACTGTCCAAATCAGTCTACTGGCTATTGAACACATCCTTGAATGGGTTCTGGGCTCAGTAGCTATAGTGATCAGAGGCATTATTTGCCTTGAAGGATCACAAATAGCTGGTGAGTCCCAGATATCAGGAACTCTCTAATCTGCAGCACATACCTCTACTGAGATGACTACAGTCACACATAGAGTGGTGTCTTAGGGTCCAGTTCTCTGCTATTTCTGGATGCACTTGGAGCAAGATCATCTTTGCTAAGTTTGGAGTCCCCTCCAGGGGTGCGCAGATCATCTCACTGCCTGTCTCAACTCCCAAAGTCAACTCTCACTGTGAATCTTCTCCCTACCTCTGAAAGCATCGTAATCCAAGACTTGTCATTCAACTCATGAAGATTTGACAATGTCCTGCTATCAAAACTAAGCATCCTACATTCCAGAAACTCAGATATGTAACTTGTCTTACTAACTGAAGGCTGGAACTGGCATGTGACTGTTGTTCCACACTTTTCTGGCTTCAGTATCTAAAGTGCCAATACTTAGTCTCCAGATGATCACCCAGAAGGAAAAACAATGATGGCTTAGCATGTATTCCCTACATTGCAAACAACCCTGCACAGAGAAACATGATTTGTTTTTCCTTGATGGTAACCAGGAAGTGAAAGGCAACAAGAAGAGTCTAACTAACTACTGACCCACACATGTTTAATTCAATACCCAATGCATAGCCAGCAGGGACAGCTCTTCTTATGTGTCCAGTGCAGTAGAACCTATGACACAGATCTGGACCACAAAGACCCCTCAAGCCAATGAGAAAGACAAGCAAGAAGAGATATGAGTATGTATATTCTAACTCATAACTGACCCAAAGGCTAACTGACAAGATGTGGGTGAGATAGATAGGTCTCTTTGGTATCAGGGAAATGTGTTTAAAGTGTGGAAAGAGAGAGCTTGCAAGAGTTGGAGAAGCATGTGTGCCACGGGCTCATATCACTGTCTGTATTGTGACCAGGCTCTGTGGTTTCCCTCTCCAGTATAACTCTACTCTTCCTTCCTTCCTCCCTTCCTCCCTCCCTTCCTCCATCCTTTCCCTCCCTCCCTCCCTTCCCTTCCTCCCTGCTTTCTTTCTTTCTTTCCTTCTCTTTCTTTCTCTCCTCTTTCTTTCTCTTTCTTTGTTGTATATTAGTATTTTGCATTCATGTATAAAATGAATGCAGTACTGAAGGAGGCCAGAAGAGGGCATTGGATTCTTTAAAACTGGAATTACAAGTGGTTGTGAGCTACAGTATGGGTGCTGGAGACTGAATCCAGATCACCTGTAAAGGCAGTACGTGCTCTTAACTGCTGAAATCCCCTCTCCTCCCTCTCCCTCTCCCTCTTCCTTCTCCCTCCCCTCTCCCTCTCCCTCTCCCTCTCCCTCTCCCTCTCCCTTTCCTTCTCCCTCTCCCTCTCCTTCTCCCTCTCTCTCTCCCTCTCCCTCTCCCTCTCCCTCTCTTTCTTTCTTGCCCTTGCTTCTGTTTATTATGGGTCTTGAATTTTCTCTTGAGGCTAAAATAAAATTTTGGTGGAAGTCTGGAAACAGGAGGGTATGTCTCCAGACATCCATTTTTACCTCTCTTGGATTACGCTTTGGAGTTGTGGCTGTTTATCGTCTGCAGCTAATGGGATCAGGGTTTGGAAAGTGCTTTACTTCTGGTGCTTTTCTAATTGGGTCAATAAACAAATACACTAGTTAGAAACGAGCTCTGCAAGCTTCTACCAAGCAATGCATCTGGAGATGGCCCTGGAGACCCTGGCTTTAATTAGTTTCAGTGGGGGGTCTAGAGGCTGTTTGTGTCTTTAGAATTTTCCAGTGTCCCATGAATTTAGGATATGGTGTCTAATGAATGACTCCAAAATGAAGCATCTGAAAGTATAGTCTGATTTTGTTGTTTTCTGGACAATATTCCACATTAGACCATATTTGTCTCACTGATCTACTTTACAAAAAAAAATAATAATTTCTAAAATTGAGGAAATTTGGTTCTGGCTGTAGCATTATTGAGTAAAAGTCGTCGCCCATATATGTCATGTTAGATTGGAAAAATCAATAAATCATGGGCATATATAGATTCTATGCAGGGCCAATTTACCTTTTAGACCTAGATGCACTGTCATAAAAAGAATCCGTATGTAGAGCAATAGACCCATTACAGGCATAGTTTTGAAGTTATTCATATATGGAAGAAGGCTGAGGCTGAGGTTCAACTGATAGAGTGGAGTGATTGTCTAGTATGACTCAAGACCTGGGTTTTATTGCCACACCATATAATACCTGACATGGTGCCTCTTTCCTGTAAATACCAGCACTCAAGAGTTGGATCCAGGAGGAGCAACATCTAAGGTCATCCTTCTTTACACAGTGAGTACTTATCAGATATATAAGACACCTCCCCTGTCACACACACACTGATAACACTGCTAATAACATTTGTTTTTCAAATACTACAATATAAGCGATTTTTAAAAATCAGAACTCTCCTTTGTATACTAAAAGTGAATTACTGGTCTATGAATAACTAGTGTAATTAAAACTAAATGAAACTATGTAGATATGGAGGCAGCAGTCACTTCTCAGTGTAGCAGAGAGGCATGCTGACTTGGCAAGCAGAGGAATGAGACAGTAGCGTTCAAAGGGAGTTTCTGAGAATGTACCTCACCCTACTCAAAGGGACACTGGAGATTGTCCCTTCAGGATGGTCAGAGAGCAAAGCCCCAGAATCAATCCAAAGGTGTTCCCATCCATTAGTGCAGGAACCAGGTCTCTGACTCACCTATTTCATATGCATCAGTCCCACTGAGAACCACTCCCAGGAGGACATCAGCCTCCTGCCTTGAATGTGACTAGGCACCTTGAAGAATATGAAATAGTTTTGAAATGGCCTTGCAATTCCCAAACAGAATAGCAGAAAACTTGGGGAATACCTGGAGTGGGCCAAGCATGGTCCTTGGTTCATCACCCTGGCCACGGCTTGAGACATTGATGATGACGCTGTGTTTTCTCTGCATTGCCAACTCCATCAGATAACCTATACGATGTCAGCCAATCTGTAGACCTTACAAGGTCCATGGAGAGCTAGGCCTGGCCTGGCACAATACCATTGTCTCATCTTTCTATGAATTGAAAAGTCCATGCCCAGACAGATTCAAGGGATAAGTAGACACAGGCTTCCTCTTGGGTGGGAAAGGATACATACTTGGTGAGCATAGTTACTCATAATTGAATTTAAGAAAAAAAAAGAGTAGTCTGTTTACAGATTATTACAAAAGAAATAATTTGGTGTGCTTCTGTAATCCTCAGGGCGATTGTAAGGGTGAACAATTAAAGCATAGAAACACTTGCACCTGGTTTGGATGATTCAAAGGAGAACAAAATACCCATGGAAGGAATTGCAGAGACTAACTATGGAGCAGAGACTGAAGGAAGGACAATCCAGCCTGATATAGCTGTCTCCCAAGAGGCTCTGACAGTACCCGACTAATACAGAAGTAGAAGCTCACAGCCATTCATTGGACTGAGCACAGGGTCCCCAATGAAGGAGCTAGAGAAAGGACCCAAGGAGCTGAAGGGTTTGCAGCCCTTTAGGACAAACAACAATATGAACTAATTAGTAGCCTCAGAGCTCCCAGGGACTAAACCACCAACCAAAGAGTACACATGGTGGGACTCATGGCTCCAGCTGCGTATGTATAGTAGAAGATGACCAAGTGGGTCATCAAGGGGAGGAGGGGCCCTTGGCCCTGTGAAGGTTCTATGCCCCAGTGTAGGGGAATGCCAGGGCCAGTAAGCGGGAGAGGGTGGGGTGGCAAGCAGGGGGAGGGGGGAGGGAATAGGGGTTTGTTCTTGTTCTTGTTTTTTGTTTTTTTTATTTTTGGGGTTTCTTTTGGAGGAGAAACTGGGAAAGGAGATATCGTATGACATGTAAATACAGAAAATGTCTAATAAAATAAAATGAAATAAACAAACAAACAAAAAAGAAACCCTTGCACCACTGGACTGATATTTAGAGTCAGATTGGGTAAAGGCAGAATGAAGGCTCTTGGTGTTGATTTATCAGTATCCAGTTCAAAAGGCATCCCTTCCCCTTTGCCACTGGAGTAAACAAACCAAATATACCCAAGGACCTTTCCTAGAGCCTCAGGGTGATGAACAGCTCATGTGAGCTGGCCTTAGCCTTCCCATGTAATGGGAAGAAAAACGTCACTTTCTTACTCCATGTCCTGCTGTTCTGAGGACCTAACTCAAGTCTTTACACTTTTCCAGAAAGTACATTAGAAACGGTGATGGTACTTCTAGTCATAAATTGATTGCTTTTATCTGTAATGTTTTTAAATTTTCAATCTTCTACCTACTATTGTTCTGATTCCTTTATTTCACTTGTAGAGTTTTATAAAAGGCTCCATTTGGAGTCTTTTTCTTTGCTGGTCTTATGTGAAGGGTTAACTTTCTCCCAGAGCAGCTAAAAGCAGAGTCTTTATTGCCAAAGCCACTTAGCCAGCCCTCACAGTTCAGGTGAAGCAGGATTTTTGTCCTGTAAGTGCTAATTTTTAGCTTTAATTTATTCCCATGTCAACCAGCGTCAGCACCTGTGACCTGCTCACCTCATGGGATTCTTTTTATAGCTGCTTCATTAATGGGCTCCTATGTTATCCCTTGGGAGCAAGAGGTACTCCTGCTGCTAGCCACGGGGAAGGCTGCCAGCAGGGATCACCAGCTCTGCCCCTGGGGTGGAGACAGTTCTTTGAGAGAATGATCTTGTTCAGCTTTTCTGACTACTCGCCTTTCTCATCTCCTTATTCTACTGTCCTGTTGAGAGTCCTTTGCACACCACACAGAAGTTTCAAAGATATCTTAATTTTGCTACAGAGTAATACTGGGGGCCTGAGAAGATAACTCAGTGGATAAAGTTCTTGCTGCACAAGCAGGAGGACATCAGCTCAATCCCTAGGACCCATGTTAAAAACCAGGTGAAGTGGTCCCAGTTTTGGTTTGGTTTGGTTTGGTTTGGTTTGGTTTGGTTTGTTTTTTTTTTGTTTTGTTTTGTTTTGTTTTGTTTTGTTTTGGTTTGGTTTGGTTTGGTTTGGTTTGGTTTTTTTGGTTTTGCGAGACAGGGTTTCTCTGTATAGCCCTGGCTGTCCTGGAACTCACTCTGTAGACCAGGCTGGCCTCGAACTCAGAAATCTGCCTGCCTCTGCCTCCCAAGTGCTGAGATTAAAGGCGTGCAGCACCACCGCCCAGCTTGTGGTCCCAGTTTGTAATCCAAGCATTGGGGAGATGGAGACACACGTATGCACATACCTGTACATGTAAATGGCCTGATTTTCAATCTCTCATTGTCTTCATGTTTAGTATACTAAGATGCATATTTAAAAATATTAACTTTATATCACTTTTTGAACAAGATTTTGTTAAAGGTTACAAACAAGTGATATGTTCAGATTTGTAGTTTAGAATCAATAAAGGGACACATTAAAATAAAGATGCATAAGGAGCCTCGTGAGCTTGTGTCAGTAACGAAATCCACGGAGAGCAGAATGTAGATCAAGACGGGTATCTGTATTGAAGAGTCAATATAAATTGAGGAATGGTTAACATAGGACTGAAGAACAGACAAAGAAGAAGATACTGTCATAGTGATGGCTAGCTTTACTTGTAAACTTGACATCATCTAGAACAGCGGTTACCAACCAGCTTTAGCTTTAGGAAGCTAAATCTGTAACCCTTTAACACAGTTCCTCATGCTGTGGTGACCCCCCCCCAGCCATAAAATTACTTCATTGTTACTTCACAACTGTAATTTTGCTACTGCAATGAATTGCAATGTACATATCTGACATCTGTAGGATGTCTTATATGCAACCCTTGTGAAAAGGTGGTTTGACCCCCAAAGGGATGGGAACCACTGATCTTGAATCACCTGGGAAGAGGGTCTCAATGAGCCCAGCATCTACATTGGGCTGGCCTGTGAGCATGCCTGTGAGGTATTGGATTAATTAAGTGAGGTGGAAAGATTCAGCCCAATGTGAGCGGCACTATTTCCTAGGCAGGGGATCTTAAATTCTATAAAATTTGAAAAATACAGCTGAGTACAACCCAGAAAGCCAGAATTCAATGTATGCATGTCTTTCTTCAAGACCTTGACTATGGGTAGGCGACATGCAGTTAACCACTTCAAGCTCCTGCCACTGTGATTTCTCTGTAGTAGTTCAGGTTCTGACCATAACCTGAAATTGTGAGCTAAGCTAAACCTTTTCTCCAGTAAAGTAGGATATTTTATCACAAGAGCAGAAATAAAACAGTCATACATCTAGAATAATACAAAAACTTGTGATTTTTCTTGGATAGTATATAGATCCAAATGTGAAGCGTATCCCATTCAATATATACAGCCCTCCAACATTCTTGTGTGTGTGTGTGTGTGTGTGTGTGTGCGTGTGTGTGTGTGTGTGCATGTGCGTGTGCGTGTGTGTGCATGTGCGTGTGTGTGTGTGCGTGTGTGTGTGTGTGTGCTAATAGTGTTACCAGAGTTGTTAACTACATAAAACAATATGAACAGCACCTCTGAAGAAATATGAGAGAAACCAGACACAAAAGGCATGTACAGTTTATAAAAAGGGCCAAGAGCCAGTGCTAATGTGCACTGTTAAAAGTCAGGAGAGTGGTGGAGTGTGGAGGATATGGGATAGCATCTGGACCAGTGCCCAAGCAGAGGTTGGAGGCACAGACTGCACTTTTCCAGCCAGGTGCTCATTGGGTGGGCATGTTCATATTTTTTTTTGAAAATTTGACAACCTTTACATTTATACTATACACTCTTTCCTTAAGCATATGTGTATGTATATGTGTGGGTGTGTGCATACCACAGTGTGTGTATGGAGGTCAGACAAGAACATATGGGATCTGTTCTCTCCTTCCACCATGTGGGTTCCAGGGATCAAACTCGGATCGTCACGCTTGGTGGCAAGCACCTTTCCCTGCCAGGCTATCAGGTCAGCCTCTAAGTATGCTGTGAGTGACAGAGTTGCAGGTCCTTTGACAGTTCCAGGTTTCCAGTGTTAATTCATGTCTGTTGTTTGCCAAGTCGTATAAAACCACAGATGTGTCCTTCACAGCATCCTTCAGGCACAGAGAGTAGTGACTCCCTCTTGCAGAACGATAACTTTCCCCGTCATCTTTGTGACTAGATGTCCTCTCATTGATTATTTTTTAAGTCTTATAGATGAGATTCATTCTCTTGCATCAGCTCCACCAGAGCATGCTGCCACACAGCTGTGGGAGATTAGAGAGAGCATGCCACATCTGTTCTACCAGCACAGATCAGTACATCACAGCTGCTGACCAGCATGTCACTGGAGTGTGAGCTGGTGTCCAGTGTATCACCCTGAGTGTGAACAAGACATTATAAATGTAAAGTTACCTTTCCCCTGTGTCCAACTAAGGTCATGCAAAAAATAAATAAATAAAAGTATGGAAGCTGAGGAGATGGCACAGTGGATAAAATGGCTAGGATGGGGAGATGTTCAGCGGGTAAAAGGTTGGGGGTAGGGGATGGCTCAGATCTCTTAAAGATATGATGTCAAGTGAATGGATACACATACACACATATACATACATATACATGCAGCTCTTTAAAATGGGCATTTGGAGTTGAAAAACTGACTCAATTAGTATATCGCTTGCCACACAAGCATGACTTCAATCCCCCAGAATCCATGTAAAAGGCTGGTCATGCTTATAATCCCCATGTTGGGGACGAAGAGACAAGTGTATCCCTGGGGCTTTCTGGCCATCCAGTCTTCTTCAATAGGAGAGCTACAGATTCAATGAGAGACTGTCACAAAAAAATTAGGTGGAGAGTAACTAAGAAATACACATGGCATTGACTTCTGGCCTCCACGTATATGTAGGTGCATGTACAACCACACAGAGACATGAGCACATACATGAACCTACACAAGAAAAGACCAGAAATCACCTACATACCCTTCAAGAGCAAGAAATATGGGCAAGTCCTGGTGTATGTGAAAAACAATGGCCATATCAGTATAGGTGAAATTATAGTAAGACAATTTCAGAATAATTATAAACAATGTCATTCTAGGTATATAAAACAAAGACAGGAAGAAACTGACTAACATTTAACCTAAACATAGAAACACGTGTTAAAATCACAATAAAAAAGGGATCATTATGGTTAACTTTAAAAACTTGTAGACAAAAGAGACAGAAATGAGATAAAATTGGAGAGACATATACAAAGTTTCTAAATTCCAATGGTGTCCATCTTAATTAACTCAGAGTTCTGAGTACATAGATGTATTTATTTTAATGACATTATATTTTTTGAGACAGGACCTTACATGTAGCTCTGGCTGACCTGGAACTCTCTATGTAGACCAGGTTGACCTTCAACTCACAGAGATTCCCCCTGCCTCTGCTTCCTGAGTACTGGGACTGAAGGTATACCTTAGAAATGCTACAGATATTGTAAGTTAAAAGCCACTAACATTTTCCAGCTATAAATAATTAGAAAATTAAGGAAGACAATGAAAGAAAAAAGAAATATTTCCAAAATACAAAGAGTATCTGTCAAAAGCAGTACATGATGCATAATAATGTAAGTAGCTTTCTGAATATTGATGCAGAAGTGCTCATGAAAATATTAACAAATATAATCTGATGGCAACTTCTCATGAAAAATGAGTGACTATTTGGCAGTTAACAAAATGTGTCATTAGTTTAAAAAATAAAATACGAATATCATTATACCAGGAAGTGAGGACAGATCACCCAGTGGGATGAAGAATAAGCACTGAGAACTTTCAATCAAATTAATGATAAGCATTATTTCCTCCATTATTTCCTCAATGAAGGAACTGGGGGAGAGTGAATGTTGGCTCATGACACCTGCGAGTTCATCACTAAGAGTCACAGGCAAGTCCCAGTGGACCAGCTCTGCTCTCCCTTTGGCACCATGGCATCCCACCAAGCTTGCCAGGAGTCTTTCCAGACATTTTTGGACCTAATCAGCTTTTGTTTAATTGTCAGGTGAGCTTTGCTTTAGAACAATTTAAGATTTACAGAAAAGTTATCAAGAGGTATGGTCTTCATATGACCATGTCATCTGATACTCTCACAAGTGTCTCTCGAAGAAGCCAGCATTAGAGGATCGTTACTAACTACCAGTCACACTTCATTCAAGATGCCACGGAGTTATTAGAGTCAGATCCTGGAACCTAGAAACTAACAAGCCAAGCTCAGCCGCCATCTTTAATAGACCAATTAAAGAGATAAGAGTAACAGAGAAATGAAAGGAAAGGAGTTGTAGTCAATGTGGCCACAACAGAAAGAGAAACGGAGAGTTTCTATGAGCCGGCTGCCTCTAAGTCCATCGTCATGGTCCTGACATGTGCAGTCAAGTCATCCAAGCTGCCACCTGTCACTGTGAGCACACGCATTTGCTAAGGGACAAATCTGAAATGAAATTCCAGCCTTCATTTGCAATGTCACTGTGATGCAACAGGCAGCACCTGACTGAGAGACTCAACATGCAGGGCACAGGAAGGGACCCTCAGCAGGAGCCATGTTGGTGTCCTGCTGCGTCCATGTCTCTGAAGGCCAACACCAGCAGTACTCTTCCCAGGCAGGCAGTCACACCAACCCTCAGAGCTCTTCCTCCAAAAGGTACCTGAGGATCAAACCTGGCAACGGGCCTTCCTTGTAAACAGGCCGCATCTGCTCCTGTCAATCCTGTTGAGTGAAGGCTTCCTTGTCTGCAAGGTAGAATGAAGAGCAACTCAGAAGAGAAAGGAGTTATTTTGGGATATAGGTCCAGACGGGATGCAATCCATGATGGTGGGAAAGGAACCATGAGGCTGGCTCAAAAGTCAGGAAGCAGAGATGAAAAACAGGATGTGCAGCCAAGCTATACAACCTCACGTCCCTGCCACAAATGATGGATTCCTCCAGCAGGGTCCCACCTCCTAAAAACTGTATAACCTGCCCAAACACAATACCAGCTGGGTTCCGGGTGTTTACCATATGTCCCTATGGGGCTATTTCATTTTCAAACCACAGTACATCTGCTAGGATGTGGGGAGCTAGGGGCTGCTGGGAAGCATACTGGTTTCTGTCATAGCTACACACTAGGTACCATGTGCATGCAGACACCTTGGATTGGAAGCTGCTTGCTTGCTTCTTGACTGAGCCCCCATAGTCACATATCAGCTGTCCATGGCTATTGCTGTGTACCATCTGTCCTGTGTGTCAACCCTCTCTCCAGCTCCATGCACCCTCACATGATAGGACACCCAGAGATTGTGTGACAGCATCCTGACACCATCATGGCAAGCGTCGAAAAGCTCCCATGCTAACAACCTTCAAGAACCGGAAGAAGCAAGAGAGGGGACACAGAGGGGACACAGAGGGGACACAGAGGAGACGCTGGCTTTTGAAAGCATGTTGCACTCCACTGCAAAGTGAGAAACACATTTGGTGAAAGCAAACTGCCATCACTCACAAAATGCTATCAGGGCTCAGAGTCTAATTAGAGGGGGAAAAAAATCAATAGTGACTCACTTCCTTGTTAGAGGAATCGATTTTCCTGATAAGCTCACAATATTCCTGGACTTTGTCTTCATCATTTTCTGGCAAAATGGCTCAGCTCCAGCTCTCCCCAAATCACGCAGTTACATTGAGATGAGTGGTTTCCTGATGCTGGGAGTCACAAATCAATCTCCTTAAAGAAGCTGCAGCCTCCAGGCAGGCGAATAGGAAGAGAAGCCAGCCTGCACTGACAGAGTCAGAAGGTATCTGAGATCCAGAAATCCAGGTGTGGCTCGGGGTCTCCTGCTTCTCCTTCGGACTTTAATACTGATGTGGACAGTGAACTTCACTGTTTCTTTTCAGATAAATGAGCCTACCCCTTTGTACTTAGAAGACTCACATCTGTGGCTGGAGGGATGGCTCAGCACTTCAGAACACTTGCTGCTCTGGCAGAGGGCCAGGGCTGGGTTCTCAACCCTCAGATGATGGGTTCACAACTGTAACTCCAGTGCCAGGTGATCTGGCCTTCTCCAGCACTGCACACATGTAGTACATGTGCAGATATGTGTGCAAACATAAAATCAAATGAATAATAATAAACCTTGTATTTTATACTTTCACTGTTGAGCTTTTGTTTTATGCATTCATCCACAGCCATGCACCCATCCACAGCTTCAGAGCAGCTTTTCAAATTGTATAGAAGTTCACTGAGATATATAGATTTTGAGTCTGGTTAATTTTGATATGTGGATTCGTTGTTGCTGTTGCTTTTTTGCAAGTATTTTTATAATAAAAATTTTAAAGATGCAGTTTGAACTTTCTCTCTCTCCTTTTCCTGCCTCTTCATCCATTCCTCTATGTTTTGTGCCTGCATGGCATTGAGAAAAATAATTTCACAGTTCTGAATTATTTCTTCATATTTAAAAGGAGATTGGAGTGTGTTTGAAATGCATGCAGGGGCAGGACAATTCTATGAAATTCAGCAATCGTGTGCAGTAGATATGGGTCCAAACACAGCAATCCATTTAACCCTCACATGACCCGGCAATGAAGATGCCAACATTATTCTTATTTACAGACGAGTAAGTGAGGACATAGAAGGTCTTAAGTACTTTTATTTTCACTCAATCTTACTTTACACCCAGGGCTACATGAGACACAAGATCTGAATGACTAAGTTCTTGAGCTTGTCACCCAACCTGTCTTGTTCTAGTTTCTAGAAGCAACCACTTTCACGCAGGTGTAGTTAAACTTGGTCAGTAATGAACAGTTGCTGAGTCAGTGATTGAAATGTGGGCAACTAAAACACCAGTCTTCCCTACTCTTCCTGTCAACATGTCTCCGTCTAGCTAGATCAGGACGGTAGATGTGCTCAACAAATTACAGGGCTTGGAGGCTCCTTTCCGTTAGGAAGGAATTAAGTCTGTCATGGTCACATAATAATAGTCATAATTAGTATCAACAGAAAGATGGATTCGCATCATTAACAGAAGGTTGATGTGACAGCTGATATTCTGTCAATTTGACGGGGCTGAGAGATGATCTGGTAGCTGGGTAGAGTGTCACTTCTGTGTGTATCCTCCAGGCTGGTTCCAGAAGGGGTCTGCATCAATGGTTGCTAACAGGTGAAGGAGGTGACCCTCACCAGTATAGACAAGAGTAGTCTGGTCTGCTGAAACCTGGCTGGCACAGGAAGGTGAACGAATGTTCTCTTCTGATGCTGGGACATCCATCTTATCCTTGCTCTGGCATCAAAGGCTCTGTTTCTCAGACTTTTGGGCTCTAGGTCTTCTAACTGTTGCCAGGGCCACTAATTCTCCTTACCTGTGGATCTGTGACAGGAAAGGCATGTGACAGGAAAGGCATGTGACATGGATTCTACAGCCTCCTAATCTATCCATCACCTGTGGCAGATCAAAACACCCATCCTTTGCTACAAAGACTTGATCAGTCATGCTCTGGGAAGCCAGGATCTGTTTAGAAAAGACACAAAAGACTATGTTCCATAATTTTTTCTGGAAAATTTAGTGACATGGGTCATAGCAAAGTGGAATTACCAGAAAGTCACAGACAAAAAAAAATCTGATAAACAATATGTGTGTGACATAAGCCACCACACTGAACTTCCCAGTACCATTTGTCTCATAACCAGCAAACAAAGATATGACAACAACAAATCTAAGCAGCAAAACAAGGGGCCACTAGTCTGGTTTTCTTTCTATTTCTGTGATTAAAAGCAACTTAGAAGAGGAACATCTTTATTCAGCTTATACTTTCAGGTCATAGTTCAGCTCTGAGGTAGTCAAGGCAGGAACTCAAGAGGAAGCAGAATCCATGAACAGAGTCAAGGAATTTAATGTTCAAAGTACCAATAAGGCATACTATCTATCTATCTATCTATCTATCTATCTATCTATCATCTATCATCTATCTATCATCTATCATCTATTTATCATCTATCTACTACCTATCTGTCTGTCTATCTATCTATCTACCTATCTATCTATCTCTTCAAAGCTCAAGACTCTCCATTTTCTAATTTCACTCAGCCCATGTAATTAGCATAGTTTTTACATTTTTAACGGCTCTGAGAGAAGGGAGGAATATGCCCATGCAAATGATACGGAGTTTCTATCTCATGGTATCTTGCAGGACAGCCACATGTGTTGATTGACACAGTGCCTCTGGCCACACCTATTTACTGACATGACGTCTCTGGCTGCTTTCTTGATACAAAAACATCACAGAATGCTTGAGTTGGACACTGGCAGCCTCCAGACTAAAACATTTCCTGTCTGACTCTTTAAAAGAATGTGTGGTGACCCTTTTCCTCCTTATGTTCGTACTTTAAGACAGTGTGTTTTAACTGATAAAAGCATAAATATTCAACAGAGCAAACGTGCTTAGCCTTTCTGTTTCACTTTTATCAGTAGAAGGCATATGGTTTAGTAAAACTCTGGGGGCTTTGGGCCTAGAGATGCACCTACGTTGATTTTATTAAGTAAGTGTCATTGGATAAAGCCACATGAACTTTTTCAGTCTCTATGTCCTTATCCATAACTCAGCCCTGTGTGGATTTAGCCCTGCACCTTCTACAAAGCTATCAGGTGATAAGCGGCAATCTTTCATACCCCAGCAAGCACCATGCTCTAGAGGAGGCACTGCAAACAGGCACACAGTCAGCGTGCAGCCTCAATTGCCCATCAATTTGAGAATAAGGATCAAACAAGTACACCATATACCAGCTTATAACCCCAGTACTTGGAGTGTTGAAACAGGAAGATTAGAAGGTTAAAGTTATCTTAGGATAGAGAGCAAGTCTGGGGTGAGCATGGGAATACATAAAACCCTGTCTCAAAAATGAAAGGAAATGCAATGAAACAAGATAAAGTAAAATAAAATAATAAAGCAGGTAACCCCAGCCTGCTCCCTGCAGCTGACTTACCGGCTTCCTGGGTTCGTCTGAGGGAAAACCATGACAGGATTCACAGATCATTCAGCTTCATCTGTCCTCCTGCACAGCTCTCTAGATATGTGTGCTTTTCACTGCACATGTGCCTGAAGCCAGGGCATTGTGATCCCAGCACTTAAGAGTCAGAGAAGGAGGATTTCCACAAGTTCAAAGTCAGTCTACTCTGTATAGCAGGGAGACACAGTTGAAAGAAGGAAGGAAGGAAGGAAGGAAGGAAGGAAGGAAGAAAGAAAGAAAGAAAGAAAGAAAGAAAG
>NW_022196906.1:105681073-105693842 GCF_008632895.1 Mastomys coucha | reverse complement strand
AGAGAGAGAGGGAGGGAGGGAGAAAGAGAGGGAGGGAGGGAGAAAGAGAGGGAGGGAGGGAAGGAGGGAGGGAGGGAGGGGCCTGAGGGAGGTAGCTGCTTCTTGGCCCTGATAGAACTCTAGAACACCAGCTCAACACCCTCACAGTGGGGAAGGTTTGGGGGGCTAAGCACAGCTGGAATTTGTTCCCCAAATGCTTCAACAAGTTGAATGACAAACTGAACGTTGTCTCTCTGCTGCAGGAGTGATGAACACAGGAGCACCCTCCTTGCCTGGTCCCTCAGCTCTCTCAGTCCTAGTATCAGCCTGTGTGTGTCTCAGGACTGTATTTTTGCAGGTCACATTCCTTTAGGGGAGAATGTTCTGTGAGAAACACCTGGCCCCAGGCTCAAAAGAATGGCCTGTGGTAGGATGTGTGGCCAGGGTCCTCCTCAGTCTCTCATCTAGAGGTCACAGACCTGGTGACTAACTAAACAGCTGCATAGAGCTGGCTGCCACATTGCTTCAGCACAGGACAACACCCCACTGTGTCTTGTTCTCTGCCTCCTCCTCCTCCAGCCCCCAACCCACCAGACCAAAGCTGGACTTTCCTGTTGCCATTTACCCTGCTCATCACCTTCCTCCTTCCTGGCAATCACCCTAGTTTCTTCCCATCTCTTGCAGATTTTTGTTGTTTGTTTGTTGTTTTCTTTGTTTATGTGCTTTATTCTTAAATTACATATCCTTGTTTTCTTCTTCTAAGTCAGTGATGTAAAACAGCTGAACAGCAGACTGTGTAAGTGTGACAGTTCTGAGAGGGGCTGCTACCTCACCAAATGAGGTTTGAGGGCCATGCCCCTCCTCCCAGTGCAGTGAAACATGGATACCCGTCATCCTAATGGAAGAAACGGCACTACCAGGTATTCCAGAGATAAGACTGTGAACAGGAAGCCCATCCTGCTCAAATGCACCCACCGAGGGAACCAGAGAGACTGAATGATCCATGAAAACACAGGACATGTGACTGCCGGAACCCATGTCTAGTTCGGAGACCACCCCACCAGGATGAAGTCTCTCAGAAAGATGCTTCTCCCAGAAACATGACACTTGAGTTGCTTACAGAGCATATTTGCATGTGGGCCTAGGAGAAGCACGGAGTCTGAAAGCATGAAAATCACATGGTTCTCTGGAGTTACATTCTTGGAGTTAGTTTCCACAGACAATGCCAATGCCAAGCTGGCATAAAGAAATGTGTGGCCTTTGCAGGGTTAAGCCAGAATGAGAGTCAAGACAACAGGAAATGAAAACCAGTCCTGAGAAGAAAGGAGAGATCATAGAGACTTAGACACCATGTCTGACCATCATACTTCCTGACTGGAAAGGGGAAGGGGCCACACTGATTAGTGAGGGACTGTGTCAAACCCACCAAGGGTCTAATAGTACAGAAGAAAGGAGAGCAGGGAGGTCATGCTGGTAAGAGGGGGAGGCAACATGCAAGCCATCACCCATCCTGCCAGATGTCAGGAAAGACAGTGGCGCCTGACATTAGATTCTGGTAAACTGACATGACCCTGCTCAGATGGAAGAGAAGTAGCCATGGCATAGCAGAAGCTCAGAGAAGATGAAGGGAGGCTAAGGTAACAGTTTGGTCTGGTAGAGGAGGCTGGGCTTCAGAGGCCAGCAGAGCCAACCGTATAAGGCACACAAGGATGCTAAACAGTGAACACAAGGTAGAAGAAAGGGACAGAAGCATGTTCAAGATTCCCCTGAATCACTGATGGAGGTACAGATGACAGGCTGGGCGACTTACTAGAGAAACTAAGACAGTGTGCCACTGGGTGTCACATGTGTCACCTGTGACGTCATGTAACTTGAAGGAGTTGAAATAAAACTTTACAGAACAAGAGAGACTTTCTAAGAGTTAAAGATATTCTATCTTCTTCATAGATGTTGCCTATGTTTGTTAAACAGTACCTACTGTGGCACTTGAAATAACGCTAATTATTGTCTATAAACTATACAACTACCATCTATTAAAAACTTACAATGAATATATACTGATTATGTCAAAGTTAAAGGTAATTTTACTTGAGACTTCAATCAACTAATCAGTTGCATTACACATTAAGTTTTTCTTTTTATAGGCAGCAAATTTTGGCCTAAAGACTACAAATTAATAATAATTGCATGGGACATTAGCTGAGTTTAAAAAAAAGATTCAAAGATATCAGTGTTTATTTAGGTAATAATCCAATATTTCATTTTTTTAGTAGCAAGCTACATTTTTCTGAGCCTTCTTTGTAATCTCTGTGTTTGTGTTTCAGTGTAGTTATTAAAATACCAGTTTTTCTTGTTTCCAGGGTGGTTTATAGTCCTCATGCGTACTGAGCTACAATATACACAATAAAATTAATTGTCTTTATTTGTCTTGTATTTTTTAAATTATGTATTCTGTATATCCTCAATAATTATTCCTTGTATTTCAAGCATGTTTTTCATTTTTTCATGTGTGTGTGTGTGTGTGTGTGTATGTGTGTGTGTGTGTGTGCATGTCTAAACTTTTGAGTGTGCAGGTTCCATATGTGTGTGGAGGCCAAAGGACAACTTACAGGAGTCAATTCTCTCCTTCCACTATGTGGGTCCTATAAATGAAACCCAGGTCATCAGACTCAGCAGCAGAACCTTTACCCACTGAGCCAACTGTCAGCCCCATATGTTAATCTATCATGGGGTCCAAAGGCAAGTGCTCTAGCCAAGGTGAGTCTCTGCCTTGTCGGATCCTCCTGGAACTTTTGCAACTCCTAATTTTTCACTCTGCTGCTTCCTAGGTCAGAGAGTGGATATCTGTCACATCTAAATTCTAATCGCCAGTAGTCAAGGGGCAGGTGGCTTCAGTCCTGAGACTATGATTGTAAAGTTTGTACCTACTGATTCCTCACAGCTTGTTGACAGGAATTGGCGGTGTGAGCACAGCTGGCAGCAGTGGTATTTGAAGCAGAAACTTAAGGTCAGTTTGGAAAGTCAGTTGTGTTGGATGCTGTTTTGGGAATATTTTGCTGAAAGATACATGGGAGAAAGGATGTTCTGCTAAAGCAAGCACATGAAAGGACACATGATGAAGGATTCTTAGCTATTGACATGCATGTATTGGGATGCACCATAGAAACGCACCAAAACCTTCTGGTGGTGTGCTGCAGTTTCTCGCTGCTTCCTCAGGCTCGGGCTGATTGGCAGAGTGAGGTCAGCTGAGACAGACACAAGGTGCTGAGGCAAGACCCTGGAGGGCACGTGATGTTTGGAAGGAGTACTAAAAGGACTCAATGGACACTGACGAAGTCTGAGCTAGGCTTGCTCATAGAGCTAGCTGTGCAATGCTTGTTGATCTCACACCTTTGTTGGTCTTTGCTGTGCTCAGAGAGACACAGCTGAGAACTTCTTCTGGTGTCCCTCCAGGTCCCTCCTGCTGACTCTGCTAGGTAGGGCCACCACTGCTGATTTGTGTTCGCTATCTGACTCTACTGAACTGGACTGCTGGCGTATCCATGAAGTGTTTCAAGTGGATCCAGCTGCCACTGCTGACCTGTGAACTGAACTGTTGACTTCCAGACAACTCAGATGGGAGTTGCTTCAAAGAATCATCTCTAAACGGGTCCACATCCCTTCATACCCTTTCTTTTCCACTCTCTCTGGTGGGTGGTAGGCTAAAACGGAGGTTAAAGCATTTAAGAACCATCATTAAAAGTAAGATTTGAAAAATGAAACTAACAGATATTAGTAGTAAAGGCAGTCTGAGGGCGAGCTCGCATATGCCAGATAAGGATGGCCAGTTCTCTCACACAGAGAGAAAAAGAAGACAATAGATACCAGGAGTGTAAAGACTGTCTTTAACAACCTATGGCAAGGCTCCTCTGACCTCTCTCAAGAGGTCTCAAGTTTGGCCTGTCACCAGAATAAAACCTACACCTCATTCCAAATATCCCTGGGTGCTTCCCCCGGGAAAGCATGACATGCCTGCTTGAGAGCCAGAGAACCAAGGATGACTTGTTACTGGTTCCAGTCAGCAAGTTAGACTCATCTCCTGTCTCTGAAAAGAGAGGAGCTAAGAGCCAGGAGCAAGCCCACAGTGGCTTCACATGGTCCAATACACTTCTCATGTATCTTGAGTTTTCCATTGCTCACTCCAGGGACCTCTCTTCCTTACTCCTTATTTTTTCTCTTTTATGAAGAAAGTGAACTCTGCTATGGTCTGTATGATGGTGATGGTGTTCTTACCTAGACTCACATCAGAACGTTATCTGCCAGGCAATGGGCTGAGGGGGTATCATCTCTGGGCATGGTGATTATTGTCTGAATATAATATGTCCCCTATAGGTTCATGTGTTGGAAAACTTGTCCCCAGGTGGTGGCACTATTTTTGGTAGCATGGGGAACCTTAAGAGTATAGGGCTTGGGTGAAGAAGATAGATAGCTGGATAGAGGACCTTGAACTTTACTGTGTAGCCTCTTCCTGAGCCAGCCAGATGTGAGCAGCCAGCCTCACAATCCTACCACCAATGGCGAGAGCCATTCCTGTAAAATGAATTATTTTAATATAAACGTAGCCAATGAATTAATCTGGCAGTTGCATATCTTTACTCTAGCTGGTTCCCAATAACAACACAGAGAGAACAAGATTTATTTTAAAGCCCTACCTCCATATCTGGGCAGTCCAATGATCTTTATTTATTAACCCCTAAGCTATTCTGGCCACCTCCCTGCCAAATTTCCATGTTACTTACTTATTATTGGTTTGGCTCTTTGGGCTTCAGGTGCATTTTCATGGACTTTCCCCAGACTCTTCCCTGTGGCTTTCAACCCCATTCTGCTTCCCCCCACTCTCTCTTCTTCCCCTGGCTGGCAGAAATCCCACCCTAATCTCTCTTCTGTTCAGCCATTGGGTGTTCAGTATTTATTGACAAGGCAGAGAATAAATGGTAAGAATTATTTTCACAAACTTGAGACAGGAAATTCTTAACCTAAGCATTACAATGCCATGTCCAGATTGAAACTAGATGGGGAGAGGGCAGAGAAACCTGCATGTAAATAACACAAGGATAACCTTTACACCTTTACACGCTGCACAGAAACATTATGCCTACACAATGCTCCTAACCACAATGGACATAAAGATCATCCCAAGGCTGTCGGCTAAGATAAACCCTCCCTCCCTTCCATCAGGCATATTGTCACTGCTGAGACGATTAACTAAAGCACTGGTACAGTTGCAAGTCGTCTGCTGTGATGCTGCTGGTCACGTTCCAAAGGGGACTGTGGCTAAACATCATTCCTGCACACTGTCAGCTTCTTTTTTGTTCCATTTTTTTTTCTTTGACCGGGAGGAATGTTTGCCCAAATGTCCACAAGTTTTACTCCAGTATCTCCTTCAAGTCTATTCAAGTTCTAACCTGACACTTGGCTTTAAAAGTCTCTCCTTTTGCCTTTTGCTCCTGCTTCCTTCCGTCCAATGTTGGCACACAAAAAAAGTTTCCAAATGTTTCCCTAGGTCCTTCCATCCGGGCATCACCTCTGGTAGAGTTGGCTCCATAGACTCTGGTCTAAGTCAGGAAAGATGATGAGGCTTCGTGTCCATACAGTTCTTCCAGGAATACTCTACTGTCAGTATGGTGAGCACGAAAGCGTCTTTGTGAGAAAGATGAGTCACTGTCCTCCTGATGACAAGTGTGACTGAGAGCAGGTCAGAGAGGTTGAAACAGTCGGGACAGTCTCTCTAGCCCAGAGAAGACAGAGAGAATGAAACAAGAACTCAATGGTGTGTATACAACCTCCTCTTACCAGACTCCTGATCCTTTGAGAAAAGCAACAGAGATATAAACTATGAGATCAAACAGATGAAAGAATCAGGGCAAAGGAGAATAAAGTCTAGTCCCAGGAAGTCTGAATGACAGTTGTGGTCCTGAGATATGAAGCTTTGCCTGGAGATGGATGGAAGGCAAGTTTGATGTGAGACTTCTTAGCATATCAGAAACAGGAGTATCAACCACAGGCTATTGAGTCCAGAAAGTGTTTTCTAAAAAGAGAAGGAGACTACCCGATGAAATGCAATATTGACCAAGGAGGGGCTCCTCCGTGTTTTTTTTTTTTCAAAATTGAAACAGAATCGTGAAGATGCCTCTCTCGATAACACAATCTGCTTATCATTTTTTTCCATACCTCAGTTCAGAATAATTAACTAAGATAGGTACACCAAATCGTATGTAACTAAATGAAGGCCGAAGCTGTCCTGGGCGCACAAATAAACTGAATAGTTCATTGACTAATGAAAGCATCCATCACAGTTCCTCGAATTTCCATTTAATTACATTATTATATTTAGTCCTTTGAAAACGTTGGGATCATTCCATTCCACTTTTAGAAAAGGAAAACTAAGACTTAAGGAGGTCGAATGCCTCACTCAAGATTATATACCTAATATCATAAAGAGAGCTGCCTTGATTCGCGTTCTTTTGACTCTATGTTAATTTTTCTTTCAATTGTTTTTTAATAGTTTCTTTTTGATTTTTCCATTATACCTTTATTAATAATATACATCACACACATGTGTGTATAAATAATTTTAGTAAATGTTTGTTTAGTAGTGTATACCCACAGTGCACTGGTTAGAAAATTTTCTGAAATATACGAAAGAACTTGAAGCATCTCAAAGGATAGCGAAGAGGTTGTGTGTAATGCCTAGAATCCCCGCACTCCAGAAGCTCAGGAGTTGGATACACACTTAAGGGTCACCCTGAGCTACACTTGAGTTCCGAACTGGCCTGGGATAAACAGTGAGATGCTATCTCGAATGACAAGAACAATGGCTAAAATAACAGTACTTTTGTTGTCTCAAAACAGGAGTCCGCAGGAGTAGGAGTCATTGCTTAGTGCTGAGTGACTGGTCTTCCCACTGCCCTGGAAATCAATGACTTCCATTGGCCTGGTTGCCATCTTCTCAAGGTAGCTCCAGTAGTTTCTGTCATCTAGTTTAAATATAACCTCATGTAGCAAGAGACAAATCATATCTTATTTTAAATACCCCTATTGGGATACAGCTCACATACCTTTTTGTGTTTGTTCTATTTCTCATTGAAAGTAGAGTGTTGTAATATCTATGGTCAAGTTGCCTATTTGTCCAGATAATTATGTCAGTTTTGCTTTATGTATTTTTGTTCCCTTTTATTAAGTGATTATGTGTTTATAATGGAGACTTCTTGCAAATTGGCCCCATCACTATTGAAAAATGCCCATCTTTGTCTCAATTAACATAATTTGCTTAAAGAGTAGCTTGTCTGATATTAGTGTGTTTGGCTTTCTTGTAGTTGCTCTTTACTTGCTCTTTTGTATCTTCCAACTAATAGTGTGTCTTCTGTGGAATACACATAGTTACATTTAGGTATTTTATCCAATTTCATAGTCTCTGTCTATTGGGTTGTCCATTCTCAGTGTTATTGCTAACTGGGTTCTGTTATCTGCATCTTATTGTTTGGGGATTTTGTTGTTGTTATTGTTCTTATACTTTTTCTTTATTCTTTTTTGTATTAATGGATATTTTTAGCATAGCATTTTAATTTGTTCAATAATTTTAGCTGTTTTATTAGTCATTCTTTGTGATTACTCTGAGACACACAATAGCATTTCAACTTACTAGAATTAGTTTCTGACTTACAATTTGCAATTAGACATAGAAACAAAAACTTGTACAATTCTATTTTCTTTCCCCTTTTTGTTGAATTATATAGTTACATTTTAAAATGTAGCCAATCCAATGGAGTTTTGTTAAAATTACCACTTTACATAATTTTATAAGATCTATTTTACTCTGTGTGTGTGTGTGTGTGTGTGTGTGTGTGTGTGTGTGTGTGTTGTGGGGAGGGAGTATGTTCATATCAATACAGATGCCTGCAGGGGACAGAAGGGGGCACCGAATCTCCTAGGTCTGTGGTTAACTAGTACTTATGAGTAGCCCCAACCAGGTTGCTGGGAAGTTAACTCACAGCCTCTGGAAGAGCAGGAAGCCTAGCCATGGGTACTCCTTGCTTTCTCAGGGGGATTTGAACGTCTGTCAGGTGCCACTCGCTTTCAGCCAGGAGATTGTTGGTCTTTCTTATCAGCTGAATATTCTAGAAAATCAGTTTGTGGATATTCATGCTATTTCACCCATATTTTGGTAAGACATTACTGGTGGGTACACAGTATTCTTAACTGCTAGTATTTCCCTCATAGTAAGGACTTTATGCACATTATCTCAATGCCTTCTGACTTCTTTTATCTCTGCGGGCCAGTCATATGTTAGCTTGTATAAAAGTCGTAGGTTTCCTTGTCGATGAATCATTATTCTCTTGCTGATTTCTTTCTTTTCCCAAATTTTACTATAATATATCTAATTGTAAGTATTTCTGCAGATTTAACCTACTTGGAGTTATTGGAGCTTTCGAGGTTTGTATTCCATAGATGTGGGGAGTGCTCGCTCCTTATCTCTCAGTAACTGTTGCTCATTTCTTTCTTTCTGGCACTCCTTATGTGGACATTGATGCCCACTGGTGTCCCATGTTTCTTTTAGCCTCTGTTTATTTTCCTTCATTCATTTGACTATTTTCCCTCCTTTGGATTCTATAAACCTTATTGATCTATTTTCATACTTAGTATTTCCTCCATATGTTTATTTGTACCATTAACTTCTTTTAATACATCTCTCTTTTCTTTAGACTACTTTTTAATTCAATTGTTAATGTTTAATATTTTAAAATTTTCTGTATTGTTATTGATATATTCTGTTTAGTGAGATTATTGATGTGATATATCCCTTGAATTCTTTAATCATGGCTTATATACTTTTTAAACACAATTTGACACTCTGATAGAAACATACCATATCTGAAATCTGATCTCCCTTAAAGACTGTTCTGTTATCTACTTGTTTTCCTTTATGATACACCCTTATCTCTTTGTGCTTTTCATCTTTTTTTTTCTGGAAATTAGATCTTTCAAAACATATATTATGGCAACCTTGTGTACTGGGACTCTCTTCAGGGTATCATTGATATTTGCTCATTTGTTTGGTAATTGGCTAGGTTACTTTAGTGAACACTCTGTCTCATATCTCAGTGTTAAGCTTCCTAACTTGATTGGCAGTAGGTACAGTGTTGGGTCAGACCACAGTCCTTCTGGGATATAAATTGTTTAGGCAATTACTGTCTTCTCTTATCACCCCCTGCACATAAGGAGTACAGCACACCCTTGTCACTCAGAGCTTCCTTCTGTGTTTCTTCTACATGGATGACTCTTCTGGTAGAATGAGAACTTATTTTCCTATTTAACAAAGGTCTTATGTCAGTGTTTTATTTTGTTGTCTCTCCCACCCCACACAGAATTATTGATAATTACTACTACTATTATATATAATTTAATTAAAATAGAATCTCCTGACTATGAATGTGGCTGGAGTAAAGGCAACTGCTTTTTATGCCCAAAGTCCTGGGTTTAAGCCATAGCACAATCTTCTCTGAGCATGGTCTCTGCCTGCCACACTCACTGTGTTCATCTTAGAACTGAAAACAATGCCATTGCACAAAGTAGGATCTCACCAGATTTTGTTCCATAAATGCACAAGGAGATCAAGGAAGAAAGAATAAATACTGATTCTTCATACTCTCTACTGGAAATGAAGAAGGGTGTCCCAAGGAAGAAATGGGGAGAGCAGAGTATGTGTGGTAAGAGGACAGGGCTCCCTCCCTCCCTCCTTCCTTCCCTCCCTTCCTTCCTTTCTCATCATCAAGGAGATGACTCCAACTGAACAGGTTCATCTGCCTTATGTCTTGGCTCTGAAATCTCACAAATCCCTAACTTCAAGGTGCTGGTACAGGAAGAAAAGTGAGTTTGACTGTGTTTAATTTTCATAAGCACATTCATCCTCTGGCTTAAGGAAATGCATCCAAAGACAATTATAAAGAGTTATATTATGTCCATGGAGAGAAATCAGCTCTAGGCATTCTATACAGTTGCTTCTTTCTGTTAGAATTCTTTCATTCTCCAGTGGCCCTTAGGGAAAAAGACTCAGAACCCTTGTATAATGAAAAGATTGTTCAGGAATCAGCTTTATTCCTTTCCATGTGTGTGTCATGTGGCCAGTTTCCTTACCTCCTTGGCTCTTTTTCATTCCTGAAATGGAACCTTGGCCTCAGTAGAAGTGACCCTCCACCCTACTGATCTCTCCCTTCTGGCACTGCTGGGAAATGTCAAGAGACCTTTAAGTCTTTGTCGTTCTTAACTCAGATCTCCACTCCATCAGGTGTCTTCTCACCACCCCTAACTAAGTATTCTTCTATGTTAGAATACAGCCAACTACTGTAACAGAGAGACTTTTAAAAGAGTTTAAACATGGTGAAAGTCTGTATTTCACTCATGTGGGAACACAAGGAAGGATAATTCTGAAGTGCAGGCTGATGTAGTCTCAGACTTCTTTAACACTTGGTTCTGAAATGCCTACAAAGGACTCTACCCCAGTCAGTTGGATCAGGCTAAGAGCATGGAGAAACACTTAAGGGACCAAGTGTGATATTAAAGTCTATCACATCTTGAATCCCATGGATGACTGGAAATTATTATGGTTTAAATGAGCATGGCCCTCATAGGCTCATACATTTGAATGCCTGATGTTCAGTTGGTGGAACTGTTGAAGAATGATTAGAAGGTATGGTCTTATTGAAGGAGGTATGTCACTGAGGATGAGCTTTGGGTTTCAGAAGCCCATGTCATTTCTAGTTGACCCTCTCTCTGCCTCCAATTTCCAGATCTGGATGCAAGCTCTCAACTACTTCTCCAGTACCATACCTGGCTGCCTTGCTGCCATGCTTCCCACCATGATGGTCATGGACTCATCCCTCTGAACTTGTAAGCAAGCCCCCAACTAAATGTTTTCCTTATGAGTTGCCTTGGTAATGGTGTCTCTTCCCAGGAGTAGAAAAGTAAGCAAGACAGGTATCAATCACAACGCCATGACTACCTGCAAAAGAGATGAGAAGTGCTGAATTCTATCTGAATTTCCAGGAAGAAAGGAGCTTGGATTTTTGAAGTGGCAAATCTGTCTCACCATTTTATTACATGTTTGAGAGGACCTAACACTTCTGTCCCATGGAGCCCAATGTGACTATCACACATGGCTTTCAAAGTTCTTAGAGGCAGAGAGATACTACTGTGGCAACGCCCACCACATCCCCTACTACACGCCCACTACATCTGAAGAGTAGGCTCACAGCGAACACAGCAGTAGGCTATCTTGTTGGTCACAGGTATAGGATATCAGTCATTTCAAAGAGCAGCCAGTTGGGACATCTTTGACAAGTAGGTTAGCTAGTAGATCATAGAGAGGGAAACCTATGGGCAAAGTTTAGCTGCTTCTATTCGTCTTAAATCCTGTTGAGTATTGAAATCCTTACCTTCAAGAGATATAGTTGAAGAGTAGAGTGTTTTACGAACTATGAGAAGTCAAATGGGATATGGACACTTAGCAGAGAGAGCTGGATGAGGGAGAGACTCACACACAGGCCTCCACCAAGGCCTATGGAGAAATGTTGTCACGTACATTAATGAATGACAGTCCTTAGTTCTACTCCAATTAGTCAAATATGTGTCATGCATGGGTTCAGAGCCAAGAGCACAAAACTGCTTTCTTCTTTGGGGAGCCTAGAGACTTGTGAGGGATACAGGATCAGTTTGTTTTGGAAATAACCCCTTGGCGATTTTCAGAAGAATAGGCAGGGCAAGAGAAAGAAAAAACACAGCCTGGGAGTAGACTTTCATAGTCCAGACAAGAAATGGCCTCCTGTATTTGTTTTGTTCTCTTTCCTTTGTAGCTTTGTTAATCATTCTTTTAAGGAGAAGAGAAGGCAGAAAGAGGCCTTAATGAGAAGGGTTAAGGGGTTTAATTTTCCTTTGCATGCCCATGAGGGACAGAGCTAAGGCACAGAAGTGGATAGCTGCTATGCAGATAAATGTCACTGGATTGATGTACTATGCTTAGGGGATCATGCTTCGTCTAAATTCCCTGCTCTCTTCCAACCCCTTACAATTGAGAACTCTGAACTGGAATTAAGAAGCACTGGGTTCCCAAACACCTCAGGCACTGAGACTCTCCAGTCTTCTCCAGGAATCTGCCTTAACTTTCAGCCTCTACCTTAATCCCCTTAAGTGAGAGGTTGAAGGCAAGGGGTGGAAGCCCACTCCAGGGTGTTTGGACTCTGTCATTTGTCAAGCAAGAACATGCTTTCTTGCTAGCTCTTTGTTTCTTCCAGGCTCTGAGCTAAAAATAGGCTTTCCAAAGAAAGCTCCCCTTAGGTGGTCCTACCGAGACAATTTAACATCATCAGCACTGAACCTCAAGACAAATTCAGAGCACTCCTGGATTTGATGTGCCCCATTTTTTTCAGGGGGACCACTGCATTTTGTAGACCAACTCTAAGGAAATGTTCACTACAAGAACAGGTCTGAAGCCAGAAATTAGGACAGGAGGTGGAGTGGGGCCAGCATAGTTCAGACTTGGTGCCCAGCATTATAAACTGTTCTGCCCTGTTTTCTCCGATGTGGAGGTTTAAAATATTTGCCTATGAAAATCACACTCCTCTGAGCTTTCTGATAAGCACAGTGATTTTGTGTGGTGAGCTTGCTTTCTCTCTCTCTCTCTTTCTTTCTTTCTTCCTTTCTTTCTTTTCTTTTCTTATTACTTTTTTTTTTTACAGTCCAGACATTGATCCCCTCC
>NW_022196906.1:105655604-105681010 GCF_008632895.1 Mastomys coucha | reverse complement strand
TTTTTTTTTTTACAGTCCAGACATTGATCCCCTCCTGGTTACCCCTCCTACAGTTCCTCATCCCATTCCTCTTTCCCCCCTGTCTTCAAGAGGATATTCCTCCCACCCTGTCAGGCTGCCCCACTCCCTGGGGCCTCAAGTCTCTCAGGGATTAGCTGCTTCTTCACCCAGTGAGGCCTGACCAGGCAGTCCTCTTCTGTATATGTGTCTGGGGCCCTTGGACCAGCTCTCGCATGCTGTCTGGTTGGTGGCTCAGTGTCTGAGAGATCTCAGGGGTCCCAGTTAGTTGAGACTGCTGGGGTCTTCCTATGGGGTCTTCCTCCTCCTCAGCTTCTTCCATCCTTTCCCTAATTCAACCACAGGGGTCCACGACTTCAGTCCAATGGTTGGGTATCTGTGTCTCTCTTAGTCAGCTGCTTGTTGAGCCTCTGGGAGGACAGCCATGCTAGGCCCCTGTCTGTAAGCACACCATAGCATCAGTAATAGTGTCAGGCCTTTGAGCCTCCCCTTGAGATGGATCCCAAGTTGGGCCAGTCACTGGACCTCATTTCCCTCAGTCTCTTCTCCATTTTTTTCCTGTAGTTCTTTTAGACAGGAACAATTCCTGGGTCAGAGTTTTTGACTGTAGGATGGCAACCCCATCCCTCCACTTGATACCCCGTCTTTCTACTGGGGATGGATTCTACAAGTTCCCTCTTCCCACTGTTGGGTATTTCATCTAAGGTCCCTCCCTCTGAGTCCTGAGAGTCTCTCATCTTCTGGGTCTTGGGACTTTCTAGAGGGTCCCCCAACCTCCACATCCCCCCTTTCATATTTTCATTCATTCTGCTGGCCCTTGGGGCTTCTCTCTTTTCTCCCCCTTTCCATACCTGATTATGTTCCCCTTCATGCCCCTCCATGACATTTTGAGATGGAGTCAGCTGCTGAGTGCCATGGGTGGGGGTCTCACTTATTAACACTGACATACTGATCCCTGAGGCAGTCTTTAAATTGAGTCCTGTGTCACATCAAAGGCATTCTAGGCAATAGCAGGGAGCCTGACCGGGACCAGTTGTCATCTCTGCCTGTTACTGTGGAAGGTGGGGCACAGGTGTACTATGCCTGAGTCCCCAGAGTGACTACTGAGATGTCAGGGTTGACCCTGCCCAAGTGTTCTTTCTGAAGCATGATACATATGCCTCAAAATACATATACCTTTAAGATACTTATGTATAAAATCTGTCACAGTGCAAAAAGCTTCAAAGACAGTTTTAATATTTGGTCATTTTGACAGACCTCCTCCTCCACCCCTACTCCCAATGACACAATTTCTAATCAAGAAGAAATGAAAACTACAGATAGTGAATCGGCTCAGCTTGCTCAGATAGCAAACATTAGTGTGATGAAAATAAAACTTACAAATGGAGGCTGGAGAGATGGCACAGTGGTCAGGAGCCCTGGTTGCTCTTGCAGAGGACCCGAGTGTGGTTCTAAGCCTAAGTGGGTAGCACATAAATCCCTATAACAGCAGTGCCAGGGGATCCGATGCCCTCTTCTGGCTTCTGTGGGCACCATGCGTATGCAAACATGCAGGCATTCATACATGTAAGAATACTTTTTAAAAACCATAGTACATCATCCCATCTAAGAATGATGTCACCACAGACCACCAGCTTTGCTGTCTATATATTGACTCAACCATCGAACTAAGCACCTACTAGGTGCATTAGACACATAACAACAGCATGTGTTCTATTTCATTTCACTTCTTGCATATCAATTATGCATACAATGCCACTGCACATGGTCAGAGTTTCCTCCCCTCCCACCAGTCTTGTGCCACATTTCAAATTCTGTTGCAAAATCCTACTCTATTAAGAGAACCCTCTGATGACACTGATCCTGATTATTAGTCACTCAACCTCCACCAGACCCTGTCAGCTCCAGTTCCCTCTAAAGTGGCTTTTTCCTCTGTCCTCTTGGGACCTTCCTCCTGATGCCCCACTCTCCACTCCTTCAGCCCCACCAAGCTCCTGTCAGTACCCCACTCCCAGCCTTTTCCCTGACACTCCAGTGCTCCTGTGCGTTCTAATCTTTTCTCTTTCTGCTACACACTCCAGGACTCCACTCCTTATCCTGCTATAAGCCCTGTGCCTTGGCTTCCCATGTTCCAGGAGGTATTGATCTTGCCCCTGTCTCTTTCTCCAGCTCCTCCCTTTCCAATACCAAAAACCTTCTGCCTTCCTTCTCTCCTGCACCTACCCAATACACCAAACAAAGTCATCATGTCTTACACCCTTCTCTTCCAGGAGGCCCATACCATTGCCTCTACCTCCACCACACCAGGGAAAGTCCCCTCTGGGTTCTGGCTATGGTCTCTTGCAATCTCTGCATAGCACACGCACAGGACTCAACCCCAACTCTGCTTGGGAAAGGCAGTGTCCTCCACTGCCCCCAGACCTTAGGTTAAAAAGGTGGCTTGTTTGTATTTATACAGACAGGAAGAAAGGGAGGGAGGAACTATAACTAAGAGAATACATAAAATATGGTCATTTAATTACATAGTGGGTTTTGTAAAATACTAGTTAGTAATGAAAACCTGACCTACCTTGGACTGTTAATTCTGAAGGCAGTATTTACATACTCATTCTCAGTTTCCCAAGCTTTCTCTTTCTCTCTTTGTCTCTTCCTTCCTTTCTTCTTTCCTTTCTTCCTTTCTTTTCTTTTTCCCTTTATTGTTTCCTTTGAGGCAGGGTCGCATTCTTCAGCCTGGCAATCTTCTTCCTTTTTTTTTTTTTAATTGTAAAATCAGGCAGTGTTTTATTTTCCTTAACAACTGAATTAATACTTCTTGATGACTGCACATGGGGTAAAACTGCTTGGTAGTTCAGAAAGGCCACAGCAATGGTGTTTTCCTGACTGTAGTCTTCAGTCTTGAGTGGAATGACTTGTATGACATCATTATCAAACCTTTCGCATGGCGGCTAGAATGACTGGTGGAGAAGGGGAAAATGACATGGGCCTCCTGGAAGGAAAGGTTGCAAGAGAGTAAGACATGGTGACACTGCGGGAGTAAGACCTGATGACACTGCTTGGTGTCTTGGGTAGGCTCAGGTGGCCTTTGGTATTGGAAAGGTAAGAGCTACAGAAAGGCACAAGAGCAAGAACACCACCTCCTATTTTCCTAAACTTTAATATGGGATTTATACTACAAAGACTCTACAGTTTCAGGTAAGCCTAGAGGTGAGGGATATAAAGAAGCTAGTATACATCTAAGCAAAAACTAAGTTCTCGGCATCATCAAAAGAGTTATTAGACCAACGCATCATCTTAATACATTATGTTCTATTACCTTAAAGCAATTGCTTAACCCAAATCTTTCCAAATTAATAAGCTTAGAAACCTGATGAATTCAACAATGAAGTCCCTCTTGAGTCCATAGATTTTCCAAACAAAAGATATATTTTAAATTTTCCAGTCTCCAAGGGCTATAAATTAAAAAAAAAAAAAAGGTCACAGACTCTAAGCATTTTGTTTTAACTTTAGAAGTCATAGCTAATCTTTGCATTCACATGATTTTACATACATTCCTGGAGCATTAGTCATGATGTCTATAATTTTAGCTGGGTTAATATTTACTTTATTTGTGCAGTGAATAAGTAACATTATTCAGTCACCCCCACAGAAAGTCTAAAGAACATCACTAACAGTTTAATAGTGTTATGTTGGTAAAGAACGGCACAAAGGTTGCTCACAGGGAAGTGTCTTTATGGTGCTACTGATGGAATTCTAAAGCCTCCAGCTAGACAATTAGCAAAGCAGGTGGCAGTGGGCTGGGGAGCACAGGAGGAAGCCAGAATAGAATCACATTGCAGGGAGGCTGTGAGGGGAAAGCTAGAAAATACCCCACTGTAGCAACTGACTTGGCCAAAGAGATACAGAGACCCAGGGAATGCAGGCCTGCAGAGACCCAGGGAATGCAGGCCTGCAGAGACCCAGGGAATGCAGGCCTGCAGAGACCCAGGGAATGCAGGTCTGCAGAGACCCAGGGAATGCAGGCCTGCAGAGACCCAGGGAATGCAGGCCTGGTCATGACTGATTTGCATTATCAAATTCCCTTGGGGTTTGTGAACTTAGCTCTAACTGCTCTAGCTCTATGTCTAGGATGGATGAAGAAGCTCTGCCTTTCCACTGAAGCCAGAGAAAGTGAACATGTGTGAAGAAGGATTGCCTGGTATATTGACAGTAGGACTGTATTAGCAGGATGAAGACAAAGATCCCATGTAAAAGTTGCAAGACTCAGGTCATTCTTCTCTATATGAAATATAGGAAACCCCTCTTTGATTTTTCTATTGGCCTCCATTGTCTGATGTAATCAGTAGATCCAAGCATCCATAAAATATAGGGAACAGGGCTTCAATGACTCAGTATCCCCAGTACCCACATAAAGGCAGGGTGTGGCAGTGTGTGCCTGTAACACCTGTGCAGGGGGTAGAGAGAGACGTGGACACAGGCAGATTCCTGATGCTCATGGGTCAGCCGGTCTAGGTGAAGAAGCATCCAGGTTCAGTGAGAAACTCCACTCAAAAACTAACATGAAAATTGATTTTTAAAAAAAAGTAAACAGAGAGAGAGAGAGAGAGAGAGAGAGAGAGAGCACGGTGACACGGTGACATGGAAAGATGGGGCAATGGTTGTGTTTATGTGAACAAAAGGCTTGGATTATAGACATGAGCTATTACATCCAGTGTTTATATGGTGCTGGGGTCTAAGCTCAGTTCCTAGAGCTTGCTTGACAGCACGTATCTCCTGAACCACCTCCCAAGCCTGCGCTATGCCTCTAAGGGAAAGGGAAACCAACCAGGGAAGGTGAGTGGCATGCTGGATCCAGGAGCAAGCGGACATATGTGGGGAAGAACAGAAGCAAAAATGAACGAATAGAACAAGAAAACGGAATGGCCATAAACACATCAAGTGTGATTGAGGGAGCCAGAGAGATGGCTCAGTGGTGAAGAGCGCTCGCTGGCTGCTCTTCCAGGAAACCTGGACTTAACCCCCTGAAGCCAACTGGAGGCTCAGGGGTGTTTGTAACTATAGTGCCAGGGGATCTGATGCCCTCTCTGTGTCTTTATAATAAGCACCAGGCACACATGTGGTGCATGTACATACATGCAGGCAAAGCTCCAACAGCAAAACATAAAGATAAATACACCATTAAAACCAGTACTGATTAGACTTAATATTCTACTGTGATTGTCTTTCAAGATGACTGTGGTTGACAAGATGCACAAGTGAAGCCCTTTAACCCACAAGGTAGTTAAGGTCTCAGGGAGGCAAGTGAGAGATGGTCCAGCCGCACTGCCTGCACACATATTCAAGTACAATTCAGACAGCCACGCCGCTGCTGACACTGTCACGTCAACACAAAAGGTATCTTGTACTCGGGGCATCTGATTTCATTATCCTTTAAAAAAAAAAGACTTTTTAATGTGAACATTTTAGGGGACATTAAAATGACAGAAATGAAGAGCCTCTCCTGCAGTTCGGATGTTAAAAAGAAAACGTTTGTGGCTGCTCCATTCGAAGAAGTTGAAGATGTTTGATGGAAGCAATAGTAATGAGCCCTGCCGCCCGCTCACAGCATTACTGGTTGCAAGGCTGAGAGGCCAAGATGTGTTTCCTCCAATAAGCATTGTTTCTAGCATAAATCCTAGAGCAGACCGTGCCAAGCACCCTGACAATCGATAACAATTGTGTGCAACTCTTGTCCTCCCCTGGAGAGTATCCACTATGTCGTGATAACTGCTTCCTTGCAGAATAAATGGTAAAGCAGGGGGCGGGGAACATCTAGAAACAGCTAAGACTTGTGAGAGTTAGGAAGAGCAGAGGATCATGGGAAAGAAAGGCTGACGGCCCCTCCAAAATTGGGATGGTGCTCTGGAAACTGTGGAGAAAGCCGTTTCTGGGATGCGCTGTGAAGTCAGACTGGGGGCATGGATTTGGAATGGGTGTTCAAAGCCTGCCTCCGTTGTTTGCTGACAGATTCCCTTCATCAAAAGGGAGACTGGAGTTTGAGTCAGAGCCTGGCAAGAAAAGCTCAGCACCCAGCCCTCAATATGTCAACGAAACAGGTAGGTGCTGCGAAAGGCAGAGAAAGGAGATGGATTCAATGTGACCACACAGAGAAGAGGAACAAAGAAGTTGGATGAGCACCTTCCCTAAGCCCATTACCCTTGGCTCTGTCCAAGCTAACATGCAAGGTGGCAAGACAGATTGTCTAACTTGTGTGAAATCCCTTTTCGTGGGACCACCCCAGCCCTTGGCTGGTGCCAGGCTTCGGCCTTCTCCTTCTCTCAGCATGAGACTCCTAGGGAAATCCTACTTTTTTTTTTTTTTTTTTTTTTTTTTGGTTTTTCGAGACAGGGTTTCTCTGTGTAGCCTTGGCTGTCCTGGAACTCACTTTGTAGACCAGGCTGGCCTCGAACTCAGAAATCCGCCTGCCTCTGCCTCCCAAGTGCTGGGATTAAAGGTGTGCGCCACCACCGCCCGGCAAAATCCTACTTTATTAACAACCATTATTTCAATAATCTGATACCTGAAGGGAAGGACACGAGTATCCTTTAGAATGTCATCTTTTCTGAGGCTAGTACAATTCTTTAGTGGGGAAAGACACTTGTCGCCAAGCCTTACAGCCTGAGTTCGATCCCTGCATCCCACATAGCAGAAGACGGAAACAGTCTCTTCCACGCTGTCCTCTTACCTCTAACCCTTAAAAAAATAAATCAATGTAAAAAAAAAAAAAAAAGAAAAGAAAGAAAGAAAGAAAGAAAGAAAGAAGACAAAACAAAACAACTTTAGAATATCCTCATCATTGCTTCTAGGATAGATATAAAATTAGCCTAGATTTTACTCTTCTTTACACACCACTCTTGCACAGATCTGTCAGCAGGTAGTCTATTTTCTTGCCTCTGGGATCTACACTTTACTAGGTAGGTCATCAATACTGTGACAAGAAGCAGAAGCCTGGCATGCAACTTAAGCACTGATGGAGGCTTACCTTTCATTGCATTGTGGGAAATCTGAGGTCACTTTGTGAGTAAGTCCGGGCTAGCCTGCTGGAGGAAGCGGAGCTATGATAGCCAGTGGATGAGCTCCCGCATGGGAACACTCCCAGAGACTAACAGCAGAGTTACCTACCTACACCAGACCATAACCATAGACCTCGGAGAAGATCAAATGATTGGAGTCTTTACCTACCTACACCAGACCATAACCGTAGACCTCAGAGAACATCAAATGATTGGAGTCTTAATCCCAACATTTTAAGATGCTATATTATAAAATAATAATAGCAATAATTGAATGATTTTGAACAACTTTTGTTTTCATGTCATTGTACCTAGCTCTCATCTCTGGCACAGAAACCTAGACCTAGGAGGAGAGCCTAAAGCTAGGGCTGCCTGGCTAGGCTAACATGGCTGTCATGGTTAATCTTGATTGTCAGCTTGAATGGATTTAGCATCGCTTGGGATGGTGTTTCTAGAGAGATTTAGCTGAGCGGGGATGATATACCCTGAATGTGAGTGGCACTCTGTTCTGGATTCTCATACGAAGAAGGGAAAAGGAATTAAGCTGGCTGAACACCAGCAGCCATCTCTCTGTGTCCCAGTTGCTGCAACCATGGAACCAGGCACCTCAGCTCCCACCACGAAAGCCTTTAATGCATGGAGGGATATCTCCTCTCACACCACGAGCCAGCATAACCCCTTCTCAACATAGTTGAGCTTTTGTCAGAGCAAAGAAAACAATAACTAACATGTAGGTGGTTGGCCCCCTCCTCAGCCCCTTCCCAGCAGCTGATTGTCCTATTGGGTCTCCAGTCCATTTTATCAGAGTAAAGAAACATAGCTTATCTGTCTCTCATGGACATGCTTAGGAAAGAGTTTTCCCATCAGCCACTACTAAATCCATATCAGGGGAAACATCTGTTTGCATGCACTTGGGCCTGATAGCCCAGCCGGTTTGTAAGTGAGTCATCTGAGAACCTAAAGCCAGTCTGTCCTCTGAAGTCCCTTCCCTTCACATTCTTAGCTGCGTGAAAACATTGAATTCAACACGGTTGGCTAAATATGTTCTCCCCAGCACAAGACTCAGCCTATGCTGGTTTCTGCAGAGCAGCATCCCATCAAACCTCCTAAAAGTCATCAAACTGTGAGCTACTCTCCCTTCTGCCTGAGCCGTAAGATGCTAGCAGTGATGCCCGGGGGTGGGGGAGCTTTACAGCTAATATGCAATAGCCAGTTATTAAGCCTACTTCATGTTATATGTTAACTGTCCTCCTCTGAAGTATGTGGAGTTTAAAACCATGGCCCCATGGCGCACACGTTTAGAGGGGCTCACCATTTGTGACAAGAATTCTATTTTCAGCTGTGACAACATAAGACAGAGCTGGAGAGCCGATTCCTGTGGTTATTGGTGTTTCTGTCTCGAGTCTCGCCTTCATTTCTGATGAATTGGGATCATCCCATCTAGTCAGGCTCATGGTTCAAAACATAAAATACATTTTAGAAAATGTCTGGTGAAGTGTATTGCAAATTTGAGTAAAATAGTGGAAGAGACGAATTGATTAGATATCAACTATGCCTAAAACAAATATTCCAAAATCCTTAGTGAACTCTGTCGTCTAGGTAGCCATCAATAAAAGTTGTCACAATGCCCGTTAACATAAGCAGGGAAATTAACTTCATAATTCGATTTTCCACACAGCCTATTCCAAAGTTCTAGTTTGTATCCAGGAGCTTCTTATAACATTTTGCACACTGAACAGGTAATGAATTTTTGTGCCAAACCATCTAATTCATTTCGTCGTCCTCTCCTCCTCTTCCTCCTCTTCCTCCTCCTCCTCCTCCTTCTCCTCTTCTTCCTCCTTCTCCTCCTCCTTCTCTTCTTCCTCATCTTCCTCCTCCTCCTCCTTCTTCGTTTTCCTTCTTTCTCTCCTCCCCTCCTCTCTCTCTGTCTCTGTCTCTGTCTCTGTCTCTCTCCCCTTATTCTTCTCTCATAGAATATGGTACAACAAGCTCATAGTTCTAAAATGCATGTTGAACAAGATCATAAAAAAAGTCATACTAAATTAATAATACATGTTAAGTTTTTAGTATAATGTCAGTCACACTGGGAATCTATTAGGGGTTAAATATTTGCTCAGAGTCTAGTTATGTTCTTACATCCAGAATTTAATAAGGCAGAGCTCAGGTTTGAACACACAGGATACTGTGCATGCCATATGTATCACAGCTCCAGTAGGGCTTTTGTTGTTTGTTTGATTTCTGTTATTTGTATTTGCTTGGGGACAGAATCTCATGTAGCCCAGGCTGGCCTCAAAGTTGCTAGGATTACAGGCATATCCCACACTTGGTTTCCCAAAAGCCAACTAAGCTATATCCATAGCCTGCTTTGTCTTTTAAACTTATATAGGTGTTTCATATACCAGTTTGTAAATGGTATTTGGTGATATACTATGGTTTTGAGTTTTTATTCCCCTAAAATCATTTTCCCTCCCTCCTTCCTCCCTTGTGTCTCCATTCTTTCTCCCTGCATGTTTTCTCTTCTCTCCTTCCATTTCTCCCTTTCTTCCCCTTCTTCTTCTCTTCTGCTAATATAATAAAAGCAGTAGCAGTTGGTCAGAAAGGAAGGCAAACATGAGTCCCTAGAAGATGTGTTTGACTGGGAGAAGGGCCTCAAGGCCATGGTCAGGCCTCAATGCAAGAGGAAAAACATTAGAAAAAAGATAATACATGGAGATCTAAACGTGATGGAGCCTTAAAGGGCAGGGCAGGCATCCCAGAAAGATGCTTAATTAGAGTAAGAGCAAGAGAGAGTGGAGAAGGAGAGAGAGGAACCATGAGATAAGAGGGAGCCCAGCCTCAGAGTGCACAGAAAGTATCAGACGTTTAAAACTCAAGCTAGTGGAAAGTTCCCTGTCACCCAGTTTACTACAACATATAATAAGTGACAAAGAAAAGTCACATATCATAGATTGAGAACTGCTGGATCACAGCATGGATTGACACAACAAAGAACATCACAACACAGGACATCACTGCACAGAATATCACAGCACAGGATGTCTGTCATAGCACAGGATGTCTGTCACAGCACATGATGTCACAGCACATGATGTCACAGCACAGGATGTCTGTCACAGCACAGGATGTCACAGTATGGGATGTCACAGCACATGATTTCACAGCACAGGATGTCACAGCATAGGATGTCTATCATAGCACAGGATGTCTGTCACAGCACAGGATGTCACAGCACAGGATGTCTGTCATAGCACAGGATGTCTGTCACAGCACAGGATGTCACAGCACAGGATGTCTGTCACAGCACAGGATGTTACAGCACAGGATGTCACAGTATGGGATGTCACAGCACATGTCACAGCACAGGATGTCTGTCACAGCACAGGATGTCACAGTATGGGATGTCACAGCACATGATTTCACAGCACAGGATGTCACAGCATAGGATGTCTATCATAGCACAGGATGTCTGTCACAGCACAGGATGTCACAGCACAGGATGTCACAGCACAAGATGTCACAGCACAGGATGTCTGTCACAGCACAGGATGTCTGTCACAGCACAGGATGTCTGTCACAGCACAGGATGTCTGTCACAGCACATGATGTTACAGCACAGGATGTCACAGTATGGGATGTCACGGCACATGTCACAGCACAGGATGTCACAGCACAGGATGTCTGTCACAGCACAGGATGTCACAGCACATGATGTCATAGCACAGGATGTCATAGTATGGGATGTCACAGCACAGGACGTCACAGCACAGGATGTCACATCACATGACGTTACAGCACAGGATATCACAGCACAGGATGTCTGTCACAGCACAGGATGTCACAGTACATGATGTCATAGCACAGAATGTCACAGTATGGGATGCTTCTCTGTCCAGAGATATCAGAAGGGAGATACGGCCTGATCTCTTTAGACTGCGGGATCTTGGTTCTGGAAGAGTGACCACAACCTTCCAGGAAGCTGGCCCCATCCTTGCACCTCCATTCCCCTCTATCGTTCCTACTGTTCCTTCTTAGCAATGCCTTAGCAGCTGACTTTCCTGTTCTCTATGATGTCATCTTCCTTACCCATCACTCTTGGAAGAAACCTAGGGAAGGAATACTTAAATAGGTAACAGGAAGGCTGTGCGGGTTTAGTAATGGCCTGAGGTGGAGGAGGAATAGACATGATAAGTGGTTCAGAATTTTTTCCCACTTCTCTATCTTGAACATCAACTCTAACTGAATTAATTTTTCTGAAAGCTAAAATTCAATGCTAATGGAACACAATTAAGAAACCGCATGAAACTTTCTTTTCAATAATGTAGATTTAATTTGTATTAAGCAACTCCAAGTTATCGCTAGTAGCTGAGTATTTATGCTGCAGGTGAAGTCACGGGTTGACACAAAACTGACATACACAGTAAACACCCCACCAGAGCTACCCACTGAACCAAAGCTCTATCCATGGCTTCTTTTCTAATGAGTTGTACACTAATGCAACCAGGCCACTTCCAACTCCCATTAATCTCCCCAAGGTAAAAACCTTCCTCTCTGCCAAGCTTTGCTGAAGGTAGCATGTTGATCCTCACCGTCCATGAACAAAAGTAGCCTTGGAGAGCTTGTCCAATGGCTATTTCTCAAGACACTACAGTGTTATAGGGGCTTCAGGCTGCATCCCATCGGAAGCTAAAGCTGTGCAGAATTAAAGTATGAGGGCTCCAAACACCAACCTCCCAGCCACAAAGACAATGCACATGGCAGATTTCCAATGAGAACCTTGTTTACATTTACAACATCAGCCCCTCCAACTTGTTTGAACTACTTTATTCCACAGTGGTAATAGTGTGTGCCTGCAAATGGGAGATAAAGAGCTTAAGTCCCCAGAACTGGTCTGAATTTCCGCTTGTATTTTCAACCTAGCAGAGCACTGTTACAAGGTCAAAAGGTCTAAGAGCACCCCTTAGAATAGCTTTGAGCTCTTGGGCAAACTTTGCCAATCTCTGAACCCTGGGATCCTCATCTGCCAAGAGGAAGTGATATTGTTAATGTCCGTGAAAGTACTGGATTGGCATTGGCAAGAATGCTCCCAGCACTCAGTACAGGTGATGCTCAGGGAAGCTGGTGACGAAGACCATCCATCACTGATTTTCCCTGATCAATAGCTCAATCTGTCTGTAAGGATAAGACTGGCCAGAAACCACTGGTGAGGAAGATGATTTATTGTCCAGTGAGAAAGAAATGAAGGAATTGCCTTGGAGCACTCTGGGAAAACTCCATGACCACAGGCTGTGGTTATTACCAGCCATAGACATTTTTAAACATCGAGTCATGTCTTTAAGGCAGGGTGACTCATGATACTACCATATTATAATTTGTAATAAATGAAGCCCACGAATTTCCCTTTAGCCTGAGCTGCCTGCCTTCACTTCAAGGAAGGGTATGTGTGGCTATGGCCAAGTATCTCCAAAGGAAGAACTAGCCTGCTGGGCTCTGTCCCGCTGGTGAGCTGCAGAAGGCCTGTGTTTTCTTCTCTGGGATGCCATGATGAAAGTAATCCCAAGTTTGCACAATTGCCATTGAGCATTGTCACTAACGGGGCCAGTGTTAATGTTACTTCTCCTGTTTGGGAGACAGAGCAATACTGAAGCTGCATTCAACAAAAATAACTTCAGTTTTGAAATCATATGGGCTGGAAAGATTCTGCAGTGGGTTATACACTAAAAGCTTTAGGAGCTGAGTCTGCATGCCGAGAGCCCAGATAAAGTGAGATATGGGTAGCAAGCACCTATAACAACCTATGGGAGCCAGAGGCCCGAGAATCCATGGAAGTTCAAGGCCAGCTAATCTAGTATATTCAGTGTCAAACTATCAAAGCAGAAGCTAAGGACCAACCCCCAAGGTTGTCTTTCACCTCCACACATGCACTTGGAAACATGCATGCTCTTGCTTACACAAACATACACATCAGACACAGACACATCCACCACTTACCAATACTTAATACAATAAAAATAATCAGGCAAATTTTCTTTAAATATTGTGTGTGTGCACGCACAAGAGAGAGAGAGAGAGACAGAGACAGAAAGAGGGAAAGAGAGAGAGAGAGAGAGAGAGAGAGAGAGAGAGAGAGAGAGAGAAGAGAGAGAGGGAGAATTCTTTGAGACTTGAACTTCCTGGTTTATATTTTGATTCTATTTCTGAGCTCCTGACATGGTTCACCAAGTAAAGGCATTTGCCACCAAGCCTGTCCACTTGAGTTTGATTTCTGGGGCCCACCTAGTGGAAGGAAGGAAATAACTGCTGTCCCTCACCTCTACATGGCACCTTGATTCATGCACCCATGAACCTCCCCCACTAAGTAATTAAGTAAGTAAATAAGTAAATAAATAAATTGTAAATTTTTTAATAGAAGGCCCTATGAAGAAAAAAACTCTAAATGAATCAAATGTGAGGGATATGCTCAGGATACACTCAATATCAATAAATAAAGCCTAAAATAATGATAATCCTACTGTGACATTTATATTTCCAATATCATGAGAGTATGATATCAAGGATCTTATGTCCAGTCAGTTCTATTGTTCACAAAGTACAGCTGTGTTTGCCTATAGCTGCCTGCAGAATGAGACTGCTTTAGCCTAGATGTGTTACCTGGAATATGACAGGTAAGGGCATTACCGCATGGGTGGCTGGACGCCCTCCCTGACACTTTCCAGGGAGGTTACGTGTACTCGGTGCACAGAGAAGAGGACTCTGCCTCCAGCTGACTTAGGAGGCAAGATGCAGGTGTGAGGAAGAAAAGTAAGTTGCAAAGTCCTCCTCTAAAGACAGATACAAAGCAGAGTCTTCATTTCCCATCTTTTTAATGGGTACTGGCTTCAGGAGTGTCTTCCTTTTATTTATTATAATAAGGGATTTGGAAGGCTAAGGAACTGGGGCCTAAAGATTGAGAAGGTAATGTTTTATAAAGGCGGAGTCATCTTTATAAAGGAAAAACCATCTAGAGGAACTCATCTAGAGGAAAGGCGTGACTAGAGGATTGGATTGGATGGCCCTGATTAGCACATGTACCCGCTCAGTCTTCTTGTTGGTGAAGACAGGAAAATGCGTCGGGTTAACCTGCCAAAGTTCTTCCCAGTCCAGTTGGAATTGGGTGGTGAAATGTCCCCCAGAGAAAAGGGAAAATGGAAATAGTACAAGAAAAGAGAGAGCTTTCTCCAGTCTTATAGCCTCAAAGATAGATGCAGGAGTCTAGGAATCACTTACAGTATAAGGAGAAAATTGAATGGGTGCCATACATTTCCTTATATTTGCTAACTCAGGAAAAAAGCTTAGGGTTGAAGTTTGCTCACTTATTCATCTTACAATATTTAAAGAATTCCCAAATCTGCAGCAGCCTTGACAGCACGCAAGTAAACAAAGGTAAGCGGAAACACAGCTCCATTCTCTGATGTCGATCAATCACTTCCTGTCCACGGTGCTGGCATACCCGCATCGCTTCCTGTCCATGGTACCTGCATACCCTCATCGCTTCCTGTCCATGGTACCTGCATACCCTCATCACTTCCTGTCCATGGTGCCTGCATACCTGCATCGCTTCCTGTCCACAGTGCCTGCATACCCTCATCACTTCCTGTCCATGGTGCCTGGATACCCACACTCCCCATCAGTTCTCTGTCCTTCCAAGATGCTCTCTAGACTCAGCCAGGGCCTCACTTCATCAGGACAATTATTCCTTGTCTACCCACTGGATGACTCCAGTTCTCCATTCCTAGTCACAGAGTCATGGATGCCCCATAAATCCCTAAGCCACTTTGTTCCATGTGACATTATAAAGGATTCTTCCCACATTTATATTGCTACACTATCATTAGCCCTTTGGGAATATAACACATATTTGACAATAACTTTAAATGGCCAGTGATGTATTTTACTTCTTTGATGATATTTTCATTATTTATTAGTTCATGCCACTCACCTATCAATTAATAAAAAAGCAAACTAATAAAATATACTTATGACCATGTAAAAATATTGCCAAATATGTGTTAGAGGAATATAAGCCAAGATGGCCATAAGATGAATTCTTTTATCTGGACCTTGATGAATGAACAACATTTTGAGACAAGGAAAAGTAGTACAATCTTTTGGGTGTGAGATTAGAGGTTGAGAAGTAAAGGGGGATCAATTGATTTGGAGACATACACAGAAGCCAAGCGATGGGCCAATCAGACTTGAAGTCAGGTGACATAATAACTCAATAAACATCCATATGGCCCAGGAAGCTTCCATCCTCCGTGTATATCTTTGGATTGTTGTTTTCTATTCCTATGAAGAATGAAGCTGTAGTTTCGATTGAGAATGCACTGAATCTGTAGACTGCTTTTGGTTGGATAGCCATTCTTACAATATTTATTTTGCCCAGCCATGAGCACAGGAGATCTTTCCATCTTCTATAGTCTATCAACACTTTGACAATGTCATCCTCTATTTATTTATTCAGTGTTGTACAGGTCTCTCACTTCCTTGGTTGGGTTTATTTCAGGGGAATTTTTTTTAAGGTTATTGTATATGGGATTGTTTTCTTTGTATGTTTGTATAAATGAGATTTGTTTTCTCTGTATGCATGGTCCACAGAAAGACTATTAATTTGGTGTATTAATTTCATATCCTGCCACATTACTGAAGTTAGTCATCTGCAGGAGTTTTCTAGTTTAGTGTTTAGGATCTTTCACATGTAGAATTGTATCTGCAAATAAGTAAAGTTTTACATTTGCCTTTCCTATATGTATTACCTTTATTAATAGTCTTGTGTTATTGATCTAGCTAAGACTTTCAAGCTTTATGTTGAAAAGGAGTGGAGAATGGGCAATCATCTTGTCCTCTTGGTTTTAGTGGAAATGCTGTGAGTTGGGTTTTTTTTTTTCTCCATCTAGAATTATGTTGGCACTAGGCTTATTGTATGCTGCCTTCATTATGTTGAGATAAGTTCTTTCTGTAACTGGTCTCTCCGGGGCTGTCACGCTGAAGGGAATCTTTGGAAAAATCGCATTGATAGATCTTCAAACTCAGTAAATTCTTCCTTTCATGTTTTCCAGTCTACTTGATGGTAAATAAAGATATTGATGGTAGATCAATATCTGTGTTTCAATTGAAGTTTGGGGGTTTTGTTTTGTCTTTTCCTTGTTTGTATTTTTCGCACTTCTTGATGTTTCTTTCTCTTTGAAGGTGCCATCCAACCATGCTCAGATAGCATGTGCTTCTATCTACTTGAGCCCTTGATGCACTAAACAGTCATTTTTCACTTCCTTATATAGTCACTCCTACCTGACTGTCATGTCTGAACCGATTCTTAATGCTTACATTGTCTCTATACTGAATTCAATTTTCTTCCTGATTTTGGGGATGCCTTGTTATTTTTTGTCATTGTTGTTGTTGTTGTTAAAAGGCTGATATAACATTGTACAACAGGAACTGAATTAAATAGACCTTTATTTTTAATTTTTGACCTCATTCTGACTAGTGGTTGTGCTGTGTTTAATTCTGATGTATGTATACCAATTTTCAAATTATTCTGATGTCTTCCTTTCTGATTTCTGTATCTTCTGCTGACTTCATGTGTCGCTACAAATTCCTTGAGCCTGAGCCTGACAGTTCTGTCTGCGCTCATCCAGTATTCTATAGGATGTTGCTGGCTGGTGGTAAAGTATAGGAGGAAAGGAAGCGCTCTATGAGGTCAGGATTATGTCACAGTCATTCAAGAGTGGGTTCATGCTCTCACTAGGACATGGCATTCTTAAACATTCCTCACCCTATTACCTCTAAAAAGACAGGGAGGCTTCAGGGGTTTAGGAATTGGCAATGGTCCTCCTCTCTAGATCAAATAAGACTCCTGAAGGTTTCTTTTACAGCACTTGATTCTGCTCTTGCAGTTGCTTTGAACCTGTGGGAAATGGTCTTTTTTTTTTTTTTCCTTTCATCCGAACCCACTCAAAGGGGCAGCTTTTTACAGTTGAAACTAAGTATCTGGGAGTGTTCTCAGAAATAAAGCCCAGGAAAGTGCCAGGCATCTTAGACCAGGCCCCTGGGAGTTTCTCATTCCCAAGCCTGTTCCCCTCAGCCTTCAACAATTCATAGAAAAGCCTTCGTGGGCCTTGTCCATTCCTGGAACTCCATCTAAATGAGCACATCCAAGTCTCTGCATAGAGAACTCTTTCCAAATCTCCCCCCACCCCGTGTCCTACATCCTTGGTTGAAATCTCCAGTAAGTCTAAAGGGAGTCTGTTGTCTTTGCCCTTGCTTAACCTTTTTGTTTGTCTGTCTGTTTCTTGGCAGGACCACACCACGTAACTTTTTTACACATCCATGCTGAAGCTCACTTTTGTAACCACTGTCTTCCTGTTTTCGTACATCAGTGTCAGGATGAGTCCATTGTAGGTGATGTAACTACCCCCAAAATTATATGTAAATATCATGTAGATGAAAGGAATATAAAGAAAGGGATCAATAAATTCTTTCTTACCCACTCCAGACTCATTTCCTGAGTCGGGTGTGATTAATGCCCCAAAGTGAGGTAGTATTTTACAATTGAATTATTCATCTAAGTAGCTATTGCAACATGTAATTTCTAAGAAGCTGGGGCAATTAGCCTGAGAGTGTAGATTTCCTCGTTCTCCCTGGAGATAAAAGATATTTTTCTTCTCTTAACAGAGCCCAAGGATGAAAGTGGCCACAGAGTTGGCTTTGATTTTTGTTTTAGTGACCAAAAGTACACAAGGAGCAAATTTTGACATTTTTCTAGATGATCTCACCTATTGACTAACCTCATGTATTTTGTCTATCTTTGTTTTACTTATATTTTTATCTTGAAATATTTATAGATTTATATACAGTTTACAAGGTATGCTACACGAATCTCGTGAAGGCTTTCCACTGGTAAATTCTTACTAAATTGTCCATGTGTACCTATACCCATTTGTTAACCTCCCTATTCCTTCCTGAACCCTGGCAACCACTAATTACTTCTTTATTTCTATAGTTTTAATTAATTTCACAAACATCAGATAAATGGAATTATATAGAATGCAATTGTTTTGGAATTGGCCTTTGTTGATCAATACATCCATCAATAACTTATTTTGATACCAATTAATATATGACAGTATGAACATTCCTGTTATCTATGCATATGATTGTTGAAGGATATCCAAGCTGTTGCGAATTTGGGATTGTCATAAACATTTGTTCTAGGTTTTTTGTTTTTATTTTTGTTTTTGTTTTTCTGTTAGTGTGATAAACACCATGACCAACAGCAACTTGGAGGAGTGAAGACATTTGTCTTACAGTTCTCAAGTTAAAACCCATCACTGGGGGAAGTCAGGGCAGGATCTCAAGCAGGAACCGAAGCAGAAACTATGAAGGAATCATGCTCACTGGCTTGCTCCTAGGGTCAGGTTCAATTATTCTTTTATATAGTCCAGGCTAGGATGGTACTTCCTGCAGTTCCATGCACCCTCTCTCATGTATTAGCAATGAAGTAAATGTCCCATGGACACATCATGGGTCAATATGAACAAGGCAATTCCACTGGTGATGTCCCTTCTTTGCTAGTGTATCAAGTTGACAACTGAGCCTGAATACAAGGCCACCATCACAGCATCCATGTAAAGTTTAGGGGAGGACACAAGTCTCTGGTCTTCTGAGAATATATTGGGTTGTATTACAGTAGCAACTTGAGTTCGTAAAGGACTTTGCTATCACCCAAAGGAACTAATATTTTATATCCTCACCAGAGAAATCTGACTGATCTAGTCTCTCCTGTTCCTCACCAGGACTGGCTATTGTCACTATTTTTATAATACTTTATTTCCTACTATCTCACTAAGATCCTGAGTCTGGTGGTGTAAACTGTTAATGTGTTTGTCTCCTCTGCATGCCCCAGTGTCCATAACTGCTTCGTGTCATCTGTCCCTAATTCTGATTGGATTTTTTGTTGTTGTTTTACATTGCTGGAATTTGAGATTTAAAAAAAAAAAATTCAAGAATCTCATTTGTCAGATATGTTGATTGTAATTATTTTCTTTGTAACTCCCCAGGGGGACATTTCACAAAACAAAAGTTCTATCTTTGATGAATCTAAGCTAACCAGGTTTTCCTTTTTGGACCATAGGTATTTGTTTTTAATTTCCTGTTTTTTTTGCATTTTATTTTATGTGTGTGGATGTTTTACCTGCTTGTATGTATGTGCACCATTCACTTGCTCTGCCTACAGAGGACATAATGTCTCAGATTCCAGGGAACTCAAGTTACAGGGGGGTGTGCCCCCATCATGTGGGTGCTGGTAATAAAACCCAGGTTCTCAGAGGGAGCAGCCACTGCTTTTACTGCTGAGCCATCTCTCCAACCCCTGTATCATGCACCTGGTCCTTTAGAAAGTCCCACCATGATTTTGCTGTAGCAATTTTACATCTACCTCTTCCTGTAGCACATTTGGTAGTTCCGGTATTCTACTATACAGGTCTCCTGTGTGTAGTGCACAGTCTTCACTTTGATAATAAATGTAGGGAACTTCTTCTCCCTTCACCCATTCTCAAATGTAAGAAATGTGTCCTCTATATCTCATTAACACCCATTTAAAACCACATCACACGGTGTTAGGCTACTCACTTTTCCAGCAAACATGATTTAGAAAACTTAGGGAGAAAGATGGATGTGATGGCTTGTGCCTTTAATCCTAGCATTGACATGGTGAGGACAAGAGGATCTCAAGTTCAAGGCGATCATAAGGTGCTAAGCAAGTTCCATGGCAGCCTGGGATACAGGATCTCTATCTCAAACAAACAATAAGACTCCTCCAGCCAGGCGGTGGTGGCGCACGCCTCTAATCCCAGCACTTGGGAGGCAAAGGCAGGCGGATTTCTGAGTTCACGGCCAGCCTGGTCTACAGAGTGAGTTCCAGGACAGCTAGTGCTACACAGAGAAACCCTGTCTCAAAAAAAAAAAAAAAGAAGGCTCCTCTCAAAACTTTAGGGCAATAATAGTTTAGTATATATGCCACTAATCCTTACTGTATCTTTTTACCTTCTGTGTCATGTTCCTGCTATTCCTGGTCTTTATGTTGCCTTCTCCTGCGCATTGTTACAATCCTGTGCTGGTGACACATTCTCTTGGTTTCTATATCACCTACCATTCTCTCCTTAGACCAAATCTCTGATGATCCAAGGAAAGAAGGTTCACTTTGGCTTGAAATTTGAAGAAATTCAGTGCATCACAGTGGTGAAGGCACAGCAGGAGGGTAGAAGGCAGCTGGCCACATTGCATTTGCTATCAGGAAGCTTCAAGAGATGATTGCCTGTGTCCAGGAAGGCACAGCAGGAGGATAGAGAGGCAGCTGGTCACATTGCATTTGCTATAGGCGGCTGGTCACATTGCATTTGCTATCAGGAAGCTTCAAGAGATGATTGCCTGTATCCAGCTCGCTTTAATCCTTTTGAATTGATCTGAGACTGCTGTCAATAGGGTGGTACTTACTGCTCATAATCAAGGTCGGTCTTTCCCGCCCACTTCAATTTTTATGGAAAACTTTCTCATACCTACAGTGGTGTGTGTTTGTATGGCAATTCTAAGTCTAGTGAAGTTGGAAAAGGAAACTACCCATCATACTTAATCGTGTTCAAAGGCATCTGGCAATGTCTTGACTCCCCATTTAGTTTCTTAGATATTTTCTGTCATGAGATTCTGGGATGCTATCCCTGTCCTTCTGTCACTTAGGACCCCACACTACTTCCTTCAAATTCTGTGGTTTCTGTCAAGAAACCATCTCTTGGTTTTGTTTCTTCTGTAAGTAGAGGCTCTTTCCTTTCTTTTCCTTCCTTCCTTTCTTTCTTTTTTTCTTTCTGGATTCTTTGAGGATATTTTCTTTTGTCTATTTTTCATAAGTTTAAGTATATTTTAACTTTGGTCTTATTACCAGATTTGGGTGGTTCACCTTTTTAAGCCTGTGAGTTTATGTCTCTGGGTAACTGTGGCGAGTTTTCAGCCATTGTCTCCTTGGACATATCCTTTTAGTTCCACTTCATTCCTCTCCTTCCTGGATCCTGGTGATGCAAGCATTAGCCTTTGTAATAGTCCTGCAGGCCCCTCAGGCTCGGTCCAATTTTCCACCTATTTTTCTGTCTGCTCTTCAGACTATGGCAATTTCAACTGTTGTAATTTCCTGCTCACAGTCCCTCATTCTGTCACTCCTACCTGACACTGAAATGTTGATGGAGACTCTCCTTTCAAACTTTCTGTCTCTGATTCAAATTTCCATTGGGCTCTCCTTGTGCTGCCCTGTGTGAGCCAAGGCATCCCAGTTCTGAGCTTTCTGTCTTGTGTGTTTTAGTTGTGAGCACCACGGGGGGGTTGTAGTGTCTCCACCAGCCTCCTTCAAGCTTACCAGGCAGCTCTACCACCCCATAGTCAATACACAACTATCAGTTCTGCTTTGTGTCACATCAGTCAGCTTCCAAATTCTTGAAACAGTGAATTTTTAAAATCTGAACATTTTTATATCTTGTCCTAATACACTGAATTTTACTTAATTCTTCTCTGACATCACTCCTGTTGGGAGAGGAAGTAAGTTGCATATCATTTTTACCAAGTGGAAGATGAAATCCAGATCACCAGAGGGGGTCCTCGTCACCGGAGGATGAACATGGAAGCCCACCCTTCCACAAGCTCTCTAATACCATGAGTAGGGTCCTCCGTGAAAGTCATGGCTCCATTTGTTTTTTTGTAAGCTCATGGTCTTCCTGCCACCACATCCAGAGTAGTGGGTTACAAGCATGTGCCTTCACACCTAGCTTATCCGTCTCTTTCACTCTATAGCAGCATTGAAGCAACCAAGAATCCCATATGAAGGTACTTTGTGTTGTTAGTCATCGAAATGCAAATGAAGGACATGATGAAATTCATAATGATGGCTTCATCCAGTACTGAAGAAACAGAGTAAAACTATTAATTCATGCTTACATGTTGTTCTGGCTATCTTCCTTGGGCTATAATAAAATGCTATTTCCAAAACAAATTTTTGGAGGAGAAGAGCGTTTTTCTTCATTGCACAGTTTCAGATCAAAGTCCACCATTAAGGGAGGTCAAGGCAGGAACTTGTAAGCAGCTAGCTCCACTTGCTGGTCCACACACTGTCACATCTGAGCTCAGGTCACAGCCATCAACACACAGCAGGAATCTTGGAGGATGATAGTCACTGGCTGAGTCGCAGCATGCTTACATGTTCTTACACAGGTGCTGTGTAACATTATTTTTAGGGAGGCAAGGACAAATATCTACTCACTCCAGATAGGGAATGGACAGGAGATCAAAGAAAGAAACCAACAAAGTCAATAACTTATGAGTTTATTGGGGTTACTTTAAGAAGTGTGGGTGAATGGTTGCTTACAGGAGAAGAAATGAGAGCTCTGCAGCCAGGAAAGATTATATTCAGCAACGTGGGTATTCATGGATTATAAATCATCTTCACACACTTTACTTCTAATGCTGTTGTCAAAATCAGACTCGGTTTCCTGAAATAAGTTACAAAGGGAGCTATGCCAAAGCACAATATGTTTTATGCAACTTAAAACACATCTATGCGCTAATTAACTCTACGTATTTCTCAAATATGCATACGCATCTAAGACTTTAAAAATTGTGATAAATATCAGGAAAGGGAAGAAATTTCCAGTGAGGATTAGGGTAAAATTGGGACTGTTAATTACATAAATTAAAATAAGAAGGTCTTTGCAAAAACTGAAGTGACAATATGGTCTCAATGCCTTTCCACTTGGTCACCACTTTGCCACCTCTCTAGGTAATAATTTCAAATATTATCTACCACAACACATCATGAGAATGACTAGGCAATCTTTTTTTTTTAAAGATTTATTTATTTGTTTTATGTATGAGAGTACACTGTTGCTCTCTTCAAACACACCAGAAGAGGGCATCCCATTACAGATGGTTGTGAGCCACCATGTGGTCGCTGGGAATTGAACACAGGACCTCTGGAAGAGCAGTGCTCTTAACCTCTGAGCCATCTCTCCAGTGTTTTTTTTTTCCAAATTGTTTTCCAGGCTTTTTTGTTGTTGTTGTTGTTGTTGTTGTTGTTGTTGTTTGTTTTTTGTTTTTCGAGACAGGGTTTCTCTGTGTAGCCCTGGCTGTCCTGGAACGAACTCATTCTGTAGACCAGGCTGGCCTCGAACTCAGAAATCTGCCTGCCTCTGCCTCCCAAGTGCTGGGATTAAAGGCATGTGCCACCATTGCCCATGAATAGGCAATCTTAAGGTGGGGAATGGCTCATGCCTTCCCCTTGGGAGCTTCCATATACCCTTCATGGTTTTCTTTGATGAGCATCTCTTTGATGCATCATAGGGCAAGATTCCCACAACCTTGCCTTCATATCCATGAACATTATTTGTGCCTACACTTCTCAATGTTCTTGGAAGTAGAAAATATGTCTGATGGACAGCACTTGTCAACAACTTTTCAATCAGTCAGTGACTTATAGGTTCCATACATTTAGATATCTCTTCCTTATTTTATACTGTTCTTAGTATCTGGTGTTATGTACTAATTCGTTGTTCTAGGACCACATAAGAATTAAAAGCAACAGAACCTGGTAACTCATTCTTCAAATGTTTTGAAGAAATGATGAGTTAGAACAAAGATTTATTTAAAATATGGGTAATTTTCACAGTTCAAACATTAATAGCTTAATTATCTTTAAAGCTTTGGCCATTTGGTTGGTAGACTCTGCCATTTAGGCAGGGTTCATTTCTGAGAGGAAAAGAAGTAGTCCCAAGCACATCTGGAGGTTATTCTAAGTGCTGGCCCTATGGGCCCAGTCTCTCACTCCACGTACTTCTCCACGTACTTATGATTACTAACCACCACACCATTTTTATTAATGTTTGAGGAGAATAAAAGTTTCCCATTGTTTTAGCCAACTCTGTAAGACAAAAGGCAGATGAAATATAGGTATGTTTTAAATACTGTCCTTATGGGTAAGTTTGCTTCGGCTGTGGAGAGGAGAGAGTTGGCATTTAAGACTTAAGCCCTGAGTCATCTTTTCCAGGCCAATTGTCAAGTGCTTGATGGATGGCTCATGGCTGCCAAGTGGGCAATTGAAGGAACGTAGAGGGTCATAAGAGGCAGAAAGACAAAGCAGTCATGAAGGCCTGTCCAGGAAACATAACAGCAGAATTTTGGGTGGTCATTTGCTTTAAACACAGTTCTATATATGTTCAAAGCACATTTCAAAGTGAGTTCAAGGCCTTGTGGGTAAAGAGCAACACTACAACTTTGATCAATCTTGCTGTAGTACCTTTTAGTTTTTGAAGATCAGTCTTTCTGCTCACTTCTGAAGACATCCTTTAAAATGTATGAAATATTCATAATCCCATAAAGGTTGTAAGTGAGCCCAGTTACATGAGTGGGTGAGTTCCTAGCTCTGCATAGAAGGGTTTCTGCCTTGGCGAAGGCCACAGTGCTAGGTCTTCCGGCAGATTGAAGAGTCTCTGTTTCTCTAACATCTGCTTCTTTTTCACTCTGTGACCCACATAACCCTCTAGCAATCCCCTGACATGCTTGCTTTTTCTCAGTCTTGTGCTAATTACAATAAAGACAGCTTCTAGACCCATTGAATCCAAATTTCCTCCCGAAGATTGTGATCTCACTTTAAACTATTATCTAAACCATAGCTTTAGTTCTAAACTGTGTATCTCCATCTATCCTTCTATCCCTCTGTCCCCTTCTCTTTGTCTATCTCTGTCTTTGTTTCTCTCTGTGTGTCTGTGTGTCAATGTGTCATGTGTCTGTGTGTCATGTCTCTCTCTCTCTCTCTTGCTCTCTCTCTCTCTCTCTCTCTCTCTCTCTCTCTCTCTCTCTCCAATGTGACTTGATTTCTTAACTTTTATCATAAGAAAAGGGATTGTGGAGGTATTCCAGTGGGTAAAGTGCTCACTGTGCAAGCATGAAGAGCTGAGTTTGATTCCCAGAGCCCATGTAAAATTCTGGGAATGTAGCACAAGCCTATATTCCCAGTGATGTAGAGGCAGATCTGCGAGACTTGGTAACCAGCAAGCCTAGGCTACTTTAAGAGCCCCAGGACAGTGAGAGACATGTTCTTAAGAAAAACAAGGGCAGTACTAAGGAGCAACACTCAAGGTTGACCTGTGACCTCCGTACACATACACATGAAAATACACAAACTCATGAAAACACAGAGGAAAAAGAGAGCGGGAAAGAGGAAGAAAGAAAGAGAGAGAGAGAGAGAGAGAGAGAGAGAGAGAGAGAGAGAGAGAG
>NW_022196906.1:105651565-105655594 GCF_008632895.1 Mastomys coucha | reverse complement strand
GCAAGAGAAAGGAAGATGGGGAAAATAAGAGAGAGAAAGAGATAGAGACAGAAAGAGGAGAAAAACCTTGAAAAATGGCCCCATAGGCTTAGGGAGTGGCACTATTAGGATGTGTGGCCTTGTTGGAGAAAGTGTGTCATGGGGGCGAAGCTTTGAGATTTTAAATGCTCAAGCCAAGCCCAATGTCACTCTCTCTTCCTGATGCCTGCTGATCCAGATGTAGAACTCACAGCTGCCTCTCCAGCATCAGGCCTGCCTGTGTGATCATCCCACCATTATGACAATATAAACCTCTGAATTGTAAGCCACAATTAAATGTTTTCTTTTATAGATTTGCTCTGGTCCTGATGTCTCTTCACAGCAATAAAAACCCTTAAAATAACTCTGAACAAGTCCTGTACCTATCTCCACATGACTATCAACACTGTGTTCTGCATAACATCCTCTGCTTTTCTTATCCTTCTTCTTTCAAATCAAGTCCCTCTTTCAGATTCCACCAGAGCCTTCCCTAGATCTTCTCACATGGCATAGCTGCCATCCTTAAGTGGTCTCAAGCCATTCCATGAAGAATTCTTACACAGTCTCAGTGTCTTTACAACCCACGGTTAGCTGATGCAAGAGTCTTCCCTCTGTACCTAAGCAACCCTACTGAAGTCATAATGCCTGTCTGCTTCCAGCAACCTCATCTACAGTGCAACTGGTGTTCTAAATCTGAGAGTACTTATCACAGTACTTAGGGAAAACAGATATCATGAATTTGTTGTTGCTCTCTAATTGTTCCTAGCAAAAAGCATGAATGGTGTTTCATAAATAAATTATGATGTATCTAGACAAGAGAACACAAATAAGCTTTAAAAGATGATGTATTCAAGTATATATACTGACATAAGCTATGTCTATGAAATAATATTGAAGAAAAGGAAGGTAAAAAAATGTTTAATACCCTGAGGTCATTTTACATAGATATAAGCAAATATAAGTTTTTTTGTTGGTGGTGTTTTTTTTTTTTGGGGGGGGGGTTCGAGTCAGGGTTTCTCTGTGTAACCTTGGCTGTCCTGGAACTCACTCTGTAAACCAGGCTGGCCTTGAACTCAGAAATCCACCTGCCTCTGCCTCCCAAGTGCTAGGATTAAAGGTGTGCGACACCACCGCCTGGCGCAAATGTAAGTTTTAAACATATCCATATGGACATGTGTTTTCCAAAAGTTCATTTATCAAAAATAATAATAGTTATTAACAAATGGGAGTGGAATTTTAGATCATTTTGATATAAATTCCCTTTGAATCTTGATTAAATAATGATAAAATTATTATTTGGAAAAACTATTACTAGATGTTTTACATACCAACATAGTGAACTTGAAACTGTGTAACCCTCCTGGCTCGAGGGCTGATTTCTTCAGACCCTGCCTGCCTCTCATGACCACACCTCTCTGCCCTCCTCCTGCTATTTGCCACGCCTAGCTCCTGGTTCCAGTTACATCGGAAGTTCCACCTCTACAGAGACCAAAGAAGCCGCTGATTGGCCGGCATGCTGACGAACTTGGGGGAGGGGTTTTACCTTACCTTTTCTACCTGTTGGTTTCAACAAAGCATGGCATTAAAGGTCAAGATGGCTGAGCGATCATGATTCCTGTCTAATTTTTATAGAGCCTCCCATGTGGGTAAGGTATAATTATGGCTAACCTACCTCCTCTCAACTCCATATTCCAGAATAACCCTTCTCTATTGTTACTGTTGGGCGGTAACAAAACTGGAGAAATGGGTCATGTAGTTGATCATTCTGTTATACCCTGGAGTTACAACCACTGTGATTGGTGGGCAACAGAGCAGACGGTGGTTCATTGCTCCGTAGAAACTGGCTTAGACAAGTAATCCATCTATATGAGCTCAATTTTGTTCCCCTTTCCTCATGTTTATTAGTTGTTTGACCATCTCACACCCTGCGTTTTGATCACACTTACTCCTTCCACAGTTCCTCTCAGTCTGCCCACTTCACTACCTACCCTGCTTTCTGTTATCTCTTCTTAACTCATCAACTCCAATTTGTGTTGTTTATAGACGCTTGGATGTGTGCCCTTTCACAGGAGTGCAGTTGGTCAACTAGAGGGGACTCTCTTTAAACAGAACAGACTCTCCCTCTCCCAGAAACTCCCAATGGTCAATAGCTCCTCTGCCAGGGGTTAGACTTTGTACGACCTCCCTTCACCATGCTGGGATTTTTGTCTGGCCTGAGTTTGCACCAGGCTTGTGCATGCTATGATAAGCACTATGGATTTATATGTGCAAAACCATAATGTGTCCTGATGGTCATCTCCTGCCACTGGACCTTACAGTTTTTCTGCCCTCTCTTCCACAGTGATCTCTGAGCCTTGGAATAGAGGGCAGGGGGATGTGATACATATGTCCTAGTGAGGGCTGCAAATTCTACAGTCTCTTGATCTTGTAGTCACTGTGACTAGTTGGGATCTCCATGTTAACAACCACCTACTGCAAATAGAAACACTTGTGATGAGTGCAAAAGGGTGCACTAACCTGTAGGTATAACAGTAAGTCATTTGAAGGCAGTTTAATACAAATCCATTTGCTGGAATCCTAGGCCTGCTTTTTCTTCCTCTGTGGAGTGTTTTTCATTCACTCTCTACGTACCCCTCCCACACTGACATTTTCTCATTCATTCATCCATTCATTCATTTAAAAAAAGACTTCCTGTCACATGAACATTCAAGCATCAAGGACGCATGAAAAGGAAATGGGAGGCCTTTGAAAAAAATAGGGCTTATGTTCTAGATGATATCAAATATGAAAAGGAACAGAAACCAACAAGATGGTTCAGTGGGGAAAGGCTCTTGCTACCAAGCCTGATGACCTGAGTCACCCTGGAACCCACTCAGTGAAAAGAAAAAACTGGCTCTTACAGATTGTCCTCTGACAAGCACGTGCACACTGCCATCACAGTTGCTAATGCATGTCTTATAGCCTTCTACAAGGTCTCACTCCAGAGCTGATAATAGTGGAAGGGGGCGTGCCCTAGTGAGATTTCTAAAATTTGGGAAGAAGGGGGTTTATTTAGCTCACATGTCCTAATCATAGTCCATCACTGAGGAAACCCAGGGCAGAGACTCATGGCAATAATCTGGGGGTGAAAAATAAAGCAGAGATCATAGAGGAGTGCTACTCACTGGCTTGCTCCTCCTGGATTGCTCAGCCTGCTTTCTGATATAGCTCAGGTCTACCTGACCAGGGTAGCACCACCCACAATGGGTTGAGAATTTCTACATTGATTGTTGATTGAGAAAATGACCCCCATATACATGTTCATAGGCCAATCTGTAGGAGGAACCTCCTCAGTTGAGGTTCCCACTTCTCAGATGACTCTAACTTGTGTCAGGTTGACAAAAAATAACCCAGCACAGAGGAGGGAAAGGTCTTATACACAGCAGTGCATAATAGGGACATCAGGCTCAGTAGGGGACGTGAAGAGCCGCTCTGTGGGTTGACTGTGCACTCACATGCCCATTAGTTGTCGCTGTCTTACGTAGGCATTGACATCAATATACCAGTGTTCTCACAGTCCTGGGTCCAGAAATCCTCTGTGACAAATGTGGTTACTATTGGTCTTGGAGGTAGATACAACTACCTAAGTAGCATCATTCTCAAATCCCATCTCAGATGGAGCTCCTCCCATGTGTACCCGGATCCTCACAGCAAGAGACTTGGCCCTGCCTTGGGCACTTCATGCCTGCTCCCAGAAAGAGGCTATGAATTCAACTTCCCTTTGGAATAGCCCTTGCCCCCATGGGAAACTCTAAGCTTATCAAATTTAGCTTCAGCTGTCAACTTGACACAAACATGGGAAAGTGTAACATCAGCTAAAGAATTGCCAAGATCACCGGGTGGTGGTGGCACACGCCTTTAATCCCAGCACTTGGGAGGCAGAAGCAGGCAGATCTCTGAGTTCAAGCCTGGTCTACAGAGTGAGTTCCAGGACAGCCAGGGCTACACAGAGAAACCCTGTCTCGAAAAGCC
>NW_022196906.1:105649568-105651554 GCF_008632895.1 Mastomys coucha | reverse complement strand
AAAAAAAAAAAAAAAAAAAAAAAGATTGTTAAGATCAAATTTGCCCATGGCCATGTCTGTACAGGCCAATTTCTTAATTGGCAATCAATGCCAGGTGATCAGCCCACTGTAGGCAGTGTCATCCCCCTAGGTGATCAGCCCACTGTGGGCAGTGCCATCCCTAGGCAGAGGGTGCTGAGCAAGCTTGGGAACTACAGACCAATAAACATGTCTCTGTTTCAGTTCCTGCCTCCAGGTTTCTGCTTTGAGTTCCTGCTTTGGTTTCCTTAGTGATGGACTATATCTATGAGCCAAATAAATGCTTTCCTGACCCTGCTGCTTTTGGACGGTATTCTTTCATAGCAACAAGAGACACAAACTAGAAAAGAGTCCCACAGTTATGGACATCAGTGACCCTTCTGAGCCAAGAAAGGCAAAATGCATCATGTTGAACTTGTTCGATTTAAAATCTCACTGTTTCCCAGATGTAGTCTTGATCTTCTATTCAAGGGAGGGACACTTGAGGCTACCAACCACTAGGCTATTTTAGAGCTCAGGACTGTGTGGCCAGCATCCTCATAACCTACAGAGTGTCCAGCAGCTAGAGAAACAAGAGGAACAGGACACTGTTTCTTCCCTCACTTAAATCCTCACCCAGTCCAAGGATAGCCCACTTTGCCAATGATGACTTAGGAAAGGGTGCTGTGACAATGTGACACTCATTTGGAAGCCTAAGTGAGGAATGGGCTAAGGAAGGAGACTGCTAAACCCTTGCAGATATATGTTTAAGAAGAATTAGAAATTAGGTAGATAAGAAAGGATGAGATGGGAAGGAACTCGATAGAGTAAAACATAAGAACAAAGGTTTGATTTTGTTTGAGAAGCCGTGGGCAACTCTGTCTCTCTCTCTTCTCTCTGTTCGTGTGTGTGTGTGTGTGTGTGTGTGTGTGTGTGTGTGTGTGTGTGTGCAGGTCAAAGGACAGCTCCAGGTGTCATTCCTTAGGTATCTTCCACTTTTTGATTGAGACCAGTCTTTCATTGGCCTAGACCTTCATCACATAGGCATGGCTAGCTGATCAGCAAGCTCCAGATATCCACCTATCTCTGCCTCCCACCTCCACATCACTGGCATTTCAAGTGTGGGTCACTACTCCTGGCTTTTTAACATGGCTTATGGGGATCAAACTCAGGTATGGTAAGTTAAGCACTTTGCCAACTGACTCATCTCCTCAGGCACCAGAGACCCCCAATTTCTGTTAGTAGGCCAAAGGTAAGGTAGCTTTCCTACAGTCCCATGCCAGGTGTGGTAGTGCAGCCCTGAACTCCTATCTCCCTCAAGGCTGAGGTAGAAGATTAACCCCAGGACAAAATCAAACCTTTGTTCTGTGTTTTCCTCCAGTGAATTCCTTCCCATTTCATCTTTCATTATTTAACTTCTCCTATTCTTCAACAGTAGGGCAACAGTGCAGGTTGATAGTGAGTTCTATCTCAAAAGGAAACAACTACAAATCAAAAGCAACAGAAAAAGAATAGGAGGTGGAAATGGCTAAGGTAGTGGAGTATGTATCCAACAAGCATAGGAACTCTGGGTTCAAACTCTAGCACCAAACATTATTTCCATTAGAAGACAGTGTTATCATTAGCTAATCCTATTGATAGCTAAAGCTGAGCATTTAAAAAGGAGGGTACCATCTTGAATTTTAAAAGAGAAAAAAAAAAACATAAAGCCTAAAGATGAATTATTTCTTTGGTTAGCCAGGCTATGTTTTCTCCCCAAGGCAGAGGTCTAGAAGACCCAGGAAGTTTCAGTGCCAGGGAAGATGCCCCTGGCCCTGTATTAGTTCTGACCTCACATTTGCACAGACTTGTGGAGGCCTGTATTGCTGTATTGTCCCTCATGACGGTTGGCAAATTATGTGAGAGTGTGCATGGGTATGTGCTTTGATTAATGTACCTATATCTGTCTATCTGTCCCCCATATATGTATATATATATATATATATATAT
>NW_022196906.1:105627851-105649558 GCF_008632895.1 Mastomys coucha | reverse complement strand
TATGTGTGTGTGTGTGTGTGTGTATGCATACATATATATCTGTATATATATATACATATATATATATACTACATCTGTCTATCATCTATCTATCTACATCCCTATCTCTCACTTTTCACACCCAGGAGAGCAGACTTCACGCTGTAGCTGTTTCTAGAAAACAATCTCCCACAAGGCAGGCATGGGCTAAGGATCCATCTACACAGTGTGTGTCCCTCTGTGCTCTGCCTAAGGCTGGTGGTTGGTGCAACTTTGGCTTGTGAGAATTTTGTCTCCACTTAGCAAGTGGGGATTGTGTTTCATGAAGGAACACCTGGGGCCTATGAGGCTAGCCTGAGTCACAGGAGAGGGTAGGGGGTGGGGGTTGAGAGGCGGGTTATAGGGCTTGTTTAATTTTAGGGGTTTTTTGTTCTTACCTTGTTTTCTTTTGTTTGTGTTTTAAGACAGGTTGTTACTATGTAGCCCAGGCTGATCTAGAACTCATTACTTAACTCAGGCTGGCCTAGAACTCTCAATAACACTCTTACATGAGCCTTCTGAATAAAGTTTGTGATTTTTGGAGATGAGCTGGAGGAGGAGAGTAAACAGGAATGTGGCTTTCATATGTGCATATGAAAATATCACAAATAACCCAATTACTCTACATGTTAACCCCCAAATGACAAAATGAATTTAATTTCTTAAAGATATAAAAATGAGGGAGTCTAGTATTGATGTAGGAAAGGCTTTTATAAATGTAGAAGTTTCCCCTTTGGCTACGTACTCTGTTGTGTCTACACACTAAACCGGATCCTCTGTGCCTTAGTCCACTGATGCTCTGTCTCCATGCCAATCTCCATGCCGAGAGATTGAATAAAGCAGCAGTTCACCGGTCTAAGCAGGGTCTTAAAGGCTTCAGCTTCTAAGCCTGGCTTAGCTTTGAGGCTCCCCAGTCCAAATGGCGTGGATTTGAAAAGCTCTGCCATTTATAGCTGAGTGACTTGAAGCAACCCTGTTCCAACCTAGGTTTCCTCGTCTATAAATGGAAGTGACCATGCCTAACCCATAGTGAGCCTGTGCGGCTCAGCAGGAGAAATTGGGGACCAGGTGTCCATACACCAAGTGCATTATCTGCCTGATTTAGATCAAAACGGAACACTGGAAATTGCAGTGCCCACGGGTCAGAGGACGCCCACACTAGTTCCTGCTGTCAGTGAACTATAAATTAAGCTAAGTACCACCACATCTCTCTTCACGCTCAGGGCCAGGGATGAAGGGGCCGCTGAAGGTGGCCCATAGCACTTGTTTGTACTCTCTTTCTGTTCCTTGGGGTTTGCTGAGCGTTTTTTTTCCTTAGAACATCACCATACCCAGCTCGGGCGCTCAGCGCGGATCTCCCACACTGTCGGAGTGGGCGCGGACCCCTCCCGCCCTGGGTTCCCCGCACGACCACGCAGCCCCGCCCCAAGCCGCCGCCTCCCGTCCTCCGAGGGGCCAGCCCGGGCCCACCCGCCCGCTGCGGTGGGCGGCAGTCACGACTAGAGGCGCGCGATCTCCAGCGAGGTGGCCGCGGGCGCTGCGCGGGGCGGGGCGGAGGCCCGGGAGGTGGGCAGGACCTGGCCAGGCGAGGCCCCGGGGCACACGCCGCCTCCTGGAGCGATGGACATCCCGGGGACCCGGCGGCACTGAGCGAGCAGGCACGAAGTCGAGCGAGCCTGCGGTTCCCCCAGAAGCCCAACACAGTTCCCGCGGCCACGATGATCCCTCCAAGTGGAGCCCGCGAGGACAGCGGAGACGGACTGACCAGGGAGGCGACGGGCACAGAGCAGCCACCCTCTCCTGCGTCCACCAGCAGCCTGGAATCCAAGGTACAGCGCGCCTGCACTGGGGAAACACAGAGTCCCTTTTCCTCTGACATCTTTCCTCTGGGGTCCGTCCGGGTAGGAGGAGAGATAGGACTCATCCCTAGAGAACTGGGATCCGCTGGACCCTTTGCTTCTCATGCCAAGACAGCTGTGCGGACCCAAACCTTTGCAGAGCTTCTGCCTTAGGAGCCCAAGCATTTCGCCCTAACCCTGGTGCCCAGATGGCTTCCTGAAGTGGGAGAAGGAGTTTGGCTGATGCATGCCCTGAACTTGCTAGTGTCCACAGCTAGGGTGGGTATGGGTAGCTTTTGGAGACAGAAAGACCAACACAGCCTAGGGGTTTTCTTTTAGATAGCTTTAGCACTGAGCTCGCAAAGTGTACCTCATCCTGGGGCTCAGGGACCCTTCGCTTACCAGGGTGCCTCCCTAACTTAAGATACCCAGAGTTTAAAGAAATACATTAAGCGAAAATAAGTAACTGGACTGTAAGAAAGTTAGCGTTCCCCTTGTAGAAGTTGCTACTCTGTAGAACTTAACACTTGTCTTTTTAAGAGTCACACTAACACACATACAACAAAACCAACCCCGCAGCACGTCTCCTGTCACATTTATACTTCCTTTGAAACTTGCGTGGGTGCCAGGCACATGTTTGGAAAGGTTGGAAGAGAGCCAAGCAAAGCGTGGCTGCTTAACAGCACGGAGCCAAATGGCAACCGAGCCAGGAGAGTAAAATTCATAAGATGGAGTTGCAGTTAAGTGCAAGGCTCCTGGCTGTGCAGGTCAGTTGTGAGTAGCTGGGGCACTGTGGATGTCAGGGCTCCCAATGCCACAAAGGGATCCATGTTTAGGGAGCCATCAGCAAGCGCAAGGAACAGTGAGACCCTGTGGCTGCTCTGTGCAAGCTTGGATGGCATCGCAGCTCAAGAGGCGCTGGCCTAAGGCTGGCATTGTAGACTTTCAGTGTCAACAGTTAAGCACCAGAGACAGTGGTGGTCTAAGACCAAAAGCTTTGCCCCATCCAAACTAACTCCTGGCTAGCTCATCTGGGCACTAGTGGCAACTTCTCTAAGACCATTTGAGGAATAGGTGCAGTTGCCTAACTCTGTCCTGCTTCCTTGACAGACTTGTCCTTTTGCTGTGGGAGCTAGGAAAGTGGGACCCACCACACTCCATAGGCTTCCAAAGCTGGCTCCCTGCCCATATCCGAAACACCTCTTTTCTACCTGGAACCTGAAGCAACTCATTCCAATCTCACTCCTAGTGAGTCCAAGCGCCAGCTGCCATTTCAGATGGGAGCTGGCATTCTGTAGACGGTGTAACAGTGCAGGAGTGAAAGCCTCTGTTTCTTAACTTTGCATTGGGCCTACCATCCTACAGTAGGGATGCTCCGGAAAGGTCTTAGCCTTTGAGTAAAACAGCAGCCTGATTGAAACACGCAGCATGGGCTTGCTATTTATAGATGTCCTCATGTAAATCATTTGGCAAAGCAAAAACCTTCTATGTAATGCCCGTAATTACCCACCAATTTATCCGGCTTACCATTCAGATCTGTAGACGTCCACTTTTCTCAGTCATCTACCTGCCTGATCTGTGTCTCTGCTTCTGTCAGTTTGCCACTGTGGCTTAGGCATCCTAGCCAATGGAGCTGAGTTCTATCAAGGGGTTCCTGGACCCTGTGGGACTAGACGCAGAGCAGCCGGCATGGGTGCGACTTTGTTTTTCTTGGACTGGTATTTAGGACTGGATCAAGGGGTTCATACCCTTAAAAGAGGCTGGCCTGCTGCTGTGGCAGAGAGCTGGTGATGGGTAGATGGCTTGGGATAGGAGCTAGCAAGACCATCATTGTGCATAGTGAACTGCACAGGCCTTTAAGAGGCTCTGTTCCATTAGTGAGGAACAAGCCTGCTGGGAAAATGTCAACCCCGAAGCTGGGATGGCTATTTATTGGACTTTCCAAGGAAGTGGTAGTGTTGGTTAAAAGGTGCACCTTTCAATATAAGCAAGGAGATAGATGTCTAATACATCCTAAAAATGTCAAGTAAACTAAACGAAGTCCATATATCCAAAAAAATCACATGGACTCCATATTTAACACAATCATCATGTACTCGCTAAACACTATCCTTGTAAGACTGTCATCTGGGAGATACATGGTATAGGTCCTGGTGGGCATTAAAATTTCTCTTGACTTTTGTTTTCTGATTTCTTATTACATGGATTAATTTAAGTATGCATTGTGCATGAGCTTACTACAGTGCCCGTGTGGGGTTCCGAAGACAACTTGCAAGAGTCAGTTCTCTTCTCCTGTTATGGGGAACTCAGGAATCAAACGCAGCTCATCAGGCTCGTGGCAAGTGCCTTTACCCACTGAGCCATCTCATTAGCCCATAGAGACTTTTAAAATTCCTTTTAAGAGATACTTTTAGGTGGTCATGGAGCTGTACTCCTCTCGCTTGAGAGGAAGAAGCAGGAGAGCTACAGCATGAGACCCTGTCTCAAGGAAAAAGGAGACAGACAGACAGACAGACAGACAGACAGACAGACACGGAGGGAGAATGGCTAACTATAAGAATAACAAGTACTAAATATTTGACAAGCCCAGGGGCCAGGGGAATGCCCACTGATTGACAGTCCAGAAGCAAACTCAGGTAGCACTTTATTTTCTATCTCACCTATTTTTGCCTATTTTTATGCTTTCTTAGTGCCAAGGACAATCATGAGTATCTACTAAATGTTGCCTCTAGTCAGACACAACCCTAAACTTCACACTAGAAGCTTCTACTGTGACATCATTTCATGACTAGGGAAGTAAGAAGCTCTGGAAAGATAGATGCCCTAGCCAAGGTCACGGCAAGAGTAGCACCAGAGCCATGTGACCTTGGATCCAGTATTTTCCATCTTGACCTGTCTCTTGTTTGTGCAGTACTCACATCAGCCTGATGGTCTAGAGATCAGAACCGCCCTGAGAGGTCACTGGTGACACATTGTGACATTTTCTGCTTCCTCCTCCTCTTTTCTCCCTCCTTTTCCCTATCTCTTTTCATTTAGTCTAAGATTATAAACATACATCACTACACCTACCTGTAGATTTTTAAATTACCTTATTTATTTTTTACTTATGTGTCTGCACACACTCTTGCAAGAGTGTACATAGCATGGTGCACACGTTTGAAGATCTGAGAACAACTTTTGGGAGTCAGTTCTGTCCCCCCACCATATGGGTAATGGGGATCAAACTCAAGTGGTCAGGCTTGGGAGCAAGAGCCTTCACCCATGGAGTCAACTTCCCACCCACTCATGTCTTCTTAGAAAAAATAGGGCTAGAGCCGGGCAGTGGTGGTGCACGCCTGTGATCCTAGCACTCCAGAGGCAGAGGCAGGAGGATCTCGGAGTTAGAGGCTAGCCTGGTCTACAGAGTGAGTTCCAGGACAGCCAGGCACACATGAAGGGACCCTGACTTGAAAAACAAAACAAAATAAAGCAAACAAAACAATTTAAAAAAAAAACAAAAGAAAAAAGGAAGGAAGGGAGGGAGGAAGGAAAGAATAAAGAAGGGAGGAAGGAAGGAAGGAAGGAAGGAAGGAAGGAAGGAAAAGGGGCTAGAGAGGTGGCTTAATTAGTAAAGTGTTTGCCATGCAAACATGAAGTTCCAAGTTTGGTCCTTCAAACTTTCCTTTAAGAAGCTAAACACAGTTGTGCCTACTTGTAATCACAGTACTGGGGAGACAAAACCCACAGATCTGTAGATCTTAGCAACCAGCCAGCCTACATGCCTACTTGGCATGTTCTAGGCCAATGAGAGACTTTGCCTCAAAAAGCAAGGTGGGTAGCTCCAGAGGATGACCAACACCTGGGGGTTTACTCTGCCCTCCGTATTCAAGCACACAACAGGTATCCCTACACATACATGTGAACCTGTGCGTGCACAAACATGCACGCACAAACATACATGCACAGAAAAGAAAGCGGTCAAGAGCTGGAGATGTACCTCAGAGTTAGAATGCTTGTCTAGCATGCTCAAGGCCCTAAATTCAATCCATCACACTTCAAAACCAAGTAAATTAACCAAGTCACATTGTTGGGCAAAATGGCTGAGGACCAACTCTCATTTGGCTTCTTCATCCTTGTATTTGCTACTTCCCAAGCCGAAGTGCATGTGTGGAAATAATCAAGTGTTTTATCCCTGAGCCACCTGGAAACTGGAACACTTCAGACCCCCTAGTCCAGAGGTCTGCACAGCATCCTAAGAAGCAAGCACATACACACAGTGTCTAAGTATATAAAATACACAAAACACAACCAAACATAGAACAAGGGCACATAACCTCTAAAAACTCCATTTTCTTTGCAATTTCCTCAGAAAGTTAAATTACAGAGGGTTGAAATTAGTAACACTAGACAGCATTTATTTCAGGTGTTTTTAAAACCGTAGCCTTGTATTGTATGAAACTATTTTATGGAAATTTTTAACATACACAAAGGAAGACAGACAGTATGAAGAACTATCGTAGTCTAACCAGCTAACCTTCCCTGTATTAATTCAAGGACAGTAACGTTTGACATACTAACCCATCACCCACACCTCTCTCCCAGAGGATCATCTTAAATCAAATTCTGGCTCATCAGATTCTTTTACCAGAAAATCTTTCAAGCTGCATATCTAAAAAATAAGAAGTATTTGGGTAAACCTAGGATCCCATTGGCATATACTACAGATTTTTATCATTAAGGGTCAAGAAAGTCTTTCAAAGGCTCAAAAACTGTGGAAAATCTGTGAGTAAAGAGAACCAACATTTAGAACTACACAGGCACAAAGTGTTATCTGGGGAAGGCATGCATAGCTTATATAGGATCCACAAGAGCATATAGCTCCTCCTTTCCCTCACTCAGCTCTAATGGATAGTAAGCTGCTGCCATGATGTACCACAGATAGTTAAATCGTTATTGGTTTGTTGGCTATGCTCCTAGATGAGAACCTAGTCTTCAGCTCTGGATCCCGGGGTGATTTCCTCAGAGCCAGTTCCTGTAAGCATGTGTAGTCACGATGTTTAATGTAATTGTAATTTTTTTCTTTTTTCCATTAGTTGAGCAGAAAAATCTGAAAGCCACTGATGTGTGTCTCCTCCTGTCTTCCCACTGACTGTTCCAGAAACCATGGCCTAGTTTAATTACAGACGCTGGGACACAGATCAATAGACCAAAGAAAAACTTCCCCCTTGCCCCAGTAGCTGAATTCTTTCCCATTTGACTTGATGACAACATAGAAGCTTACAGGGGTCGGTCGAATGTGAGTTTTCGGGCCATCAGGGATGTGGCCAAAGGGCCTATCTAGATGATGTAAAGAGATCTATCTCAGGCTTTGAGGTCAGATAGGCCAACTTCCTAGGCTCTTCCCAGTTACCACTTGTCTGACGATAAGCAAATTGGCTCACTATCTCCAACCCTGGGTGTCACCCTTCGCTTCATTTGTCAACTTAACAAAACTAGGGTCAAGTGAGAAGAGGCAACCCTAGCTAAACAATTACTCAGATCTGAGTGGCCTGTGGCCATGTCTGTGAGGCATTTTCTTAGTTACTCCTTGGTCCAGCCCTTTTGTGAATGGTGCTCTCCCTAGGCAGGCTGGCCTGGCCTATACAATAAAGCTGTCTGAGTCAGCCAGTAGAAGCTGTACAGAAACAATGTTCCTCCATGGTCTCTGATCCAGTTCCTTTCTTGGCTTCCCTTAATGATCGACTGTGAGCTGGAAAACAAATATTCCATTTCCTGCCCCAGGTTGCTTTTATTCGGTGTGTTATCACAGCAACCAAGAAGCAGGTCAGGACACTGGACTCTCCATCTCTAAAGAACAGAATCCCTACTTGGCAAGTCTGTTGTTTAATTTTTGTTGTTGTTGTTTTGTTTGTTGTTACTGTTTGGGGTTTTATTGTTGTTGCTCAAGACAGGTCAAACTATGTAGATCCAGGCTGGCTTACTTCAGGACGCCCTTGAATTCACAGATATGCCTGCCTTGAACTTCAGAATGCTGGAGTTAAAGGCATGGGACACCAGGCTCAACTTTCTGGTTGGCATTTTTAATGTAGTGAGGACTAAAAGAAAAGATGAAGTGCTCATGTACAATCAGCACGCATATGCGTAAAGTACTGCTCATCTTCTCCTTCTGAAATGGAGGATGCCTATGCTAGCCAAGCCCAGTAGTCAACATCACTAAAACTATGTCAGCTAGCACTAACACAGCTGACTCTCCGACGGTTCTACTGGCTGTTTCTCTTCGGACTTTTAGTTACACTGTCAAGTAGGAGGAGACTATGCCTCAGCTAGGTTAGTCACTGAGTATGCATCATCACCACCCACCCACAGTTAATATTTGAAGGCATCGTATAATCCATCCACTCCCCAGTAGAGCTGCAGACTGTTTCTGAGTGATGATGCACTCTGCACCTAGCAAACCACTCAGTCTCAAGGAAACGCCTCTGCTCCTAAGGACACGGCCTGAGTTCTGAGAAAAGCTCTGTGTCCATCACTGAACAGCCACTTAATGTTCAGTTTATGTCCAGCATTTTCCCAGCACAGGCATAAAGCAATGATAGGCAAGAAATTGCATTTCTACTCAAAGGAAGAAGATGAAGTAAAATGCATTCAAATCACCAGGGAACCCAGGCTACACCTAACCTGCTGGGTTGAATCATAGGAATCACTCTATCTATCTATCTTTCTATCTTTCTATCTATCTATCTATCTATCTATCTATCTATCTATCTATCTATCTACCTATCTACCTATCTATCTACCTATCTATCTATCTACCTATCTACCTATCTATCAATCTATCATCTATCTATCTATCTATCTATCTATCTATCTATCTATCTATCTATCTATCTACCTATCAGTTTGGGCTTTTTTTCAAGACAGATTTTCTGTGTGTAATAGAGTCCTGGCTATCCTGGAACTTGCTTTTTAGACTATGCTGGCCTCAAATTCACAAGAGATGTGCCTGCCTCTGCCTCCATAGTTCTGAGATTAAAGGCATGAGCCACCTTCTTCATTCATTGTACGTGTGTGGACTCTAAGGGTTATAGAATGTCCAAAAGAGCAATATCCATGCTCTTCTGTCCCCTTCCTACCACTGCAGCCAAGAAAAACCATTTGTATCTATTGTCATCTTCTTCACATCTCCTACTGAACCAAAGAACTGGCTTTGGAAAAGGCAGCCTGCTATCATTCTTCATGTTGCTAAATAATTTAAAGCATTACTCAGAAGCGGTTAGATTCATGAGCTGACTCGATCCCTATTTATGTTATGCCCATGCATAGAAAAATAAAAGGTATTCTATACAGACAGCTGGAAAGCCAAAATAATTTAAAGAAGAGAAATACGTGCATCACATGTCCAACCAGAGATAAGAATTATTCAATGTTTTGGCTGTTTCTTTCAAGCACATATCTCTTCTTGTATTTATGCACACTGAAAATAAAATTGGAAACATCTCTTCCTATGTGTGCATTTTGCCTTTCCAGTGACCATTTTCTGGACACACTTCTCCTTCCTCCGAAATCATCAGACATCTAAAATTCCATTCAAGCCATTTCCGTGCTCAGCTACCTTGACTCTGTCAGCTCCATTTGCTTTCCATATCTAGTTCTTTCCCAGCTTTCGCACATTTGAAAAATATTAAGACCTGGGCCCCGATGCTTAAGCATTGCATATACTTGCCATTTGATTTGATTCGTTTCACAAGAAACTCCTGGGCCCGTGCACTTTATTCTCCTTATTACAGGGATACTTATTACTGGAGAACTCCTCTGTCAGCCTTTCTTTTGTAACAAACTTTTCTATTCAAATTTAACATCACAATTAAAGGTACAAAAAATAAAGATTGCTCAATGAATTAAAAAAAAAACAAGCAAAACAAAACCAATACTTGTTTGTGAGCTGTATATATAGCCACTATATAAATCACAAAACAGAATGTGACCCACATCCCAGCATATCCCATCTCCAAAAGATGATCCATTTCCTCCCTCATAACTAAGTAAATTATTTTTGTTTGTTTGGAAACTTTGACCACTTCATCCATCAATGTGGACCAGTTAATTTCATGGCTCTTCTGTTCTCCATGATGCTGGACCACTTTAGCAGTCATATTTTCGTTTGTAGTGTTGTGTATCATCCATTGAGATGGCTGTTTACCCACTTTACTGCTGAGAGATATTTGGGCAGTTTCTTTTGCCCGGGTGCCCTAAGCAATATGGCTATGATCATTCTGCATACCCTCTGGAACGTAGATGAACTAGTCCATTAGGCATATACCTATGAGCAACCTTGTTGACCATAGTGTGTGCATATGCTTATGTAGATACAGTCCTCACATGTCCCAGCCGATAATATGCCACAGTTCAGTTACTCAGCACTCCCAACACTCGGCATCATCTGTCTGATTTTTTTAATGTGTCGGAGGTGATTATTTGCATCACAAAATATTTTAACTCATAATGTCCTCTTTGGCCAATGAAGTCAGTGGGTTTTCACAAGATTATTGGCATGTATGTTTTGTGAAGTAGTTGTTCACATCTCTTGCTTACTTTTTTGTTAAATTGCCTTCCTTTTCGTTGGCGTTCTTCACATATTCTGAGTTTGAGAAAGAGATAAGTGTGATGCACACATTTCTATCACACTCTGGAGAATAAAAGCCTCTGTGGCTTAGCAGAAATTTGTGTGTGTGTGTCCATCTGTCTGTCTGTCTGTCTGTCTGTCTGACTGACTCTGTGAACAATGGGTTGTGGAGGCCAGAGGACCTCTGGAGTCATTCCTCAGGCACTATCCGCCTTCCTTAAAACTTTTTTTGAGATTAAAATATGATTGCATCATTTCAACCTTCTCTCCCCTCCTCCAAACCCTCCTTGCTAACCTTCTAATTCCCGGTCTCTTCTTACACTAATTATTGTTTCATGAATTATTGTATAAGTTGTAGAGCCCAGCCCTATTAATACATCTACAATGCAACTCCTCTACCTAAGGCTCAGAGATCATTGCTAAAGAGGAGGCAGAAAGGCTGTAAGAGCCAGAGGTACCAGAGAGATTTTCTGTGAGATTGTGTCTCCTAGCAATGTCAGAGACTGCACCAGCACAACTACTCAAACGAGCTGAACAAGAACAGCACTAATAGACGTGCTATCGTGGACAGAGACCTATCTTACAGAAAGAACTGCACTCAACTAAGGAATGCGGACAGCAGGAGAAAGCGTCTCTGCACAGGGACGAGCAACACTTTTCAAAGCCAGGGTCCCTCATTGGGTTAGGCTGGCTGGCCAGTGAGCCTCAAGGATCTGGCTGTCTCTGTTTTCCCAGGGATTGCCCGACAACGCTGTGTTTAGGGGCTTGTTTTTGCTTTTGTTTGTTTGTTTGTTTGTTTGTTTGTTTCTAATGGATTCTGGGCATGGAATAGAGGTCCTTATGCTTTACTGACCACATCATCTTCTCAGCTCCTCCTAACAGAAGTTCTTAATTTCATACGATCCAGTTTGTTGATCCTCCTCTTTGTAAGTGTGCTTTGTGTCCTGCTTACCAAAACTCTGCCTAGCTCAGAATCATGATGACGTTCTCTATGACCATCCCAAGAAGTGTTATCCACATAGCTCTCACAGCTAGATTAAAATCTATTGCTTTCTTTGTTGATATGGTATAAAGTACAGATCAAGACGACAGGGTAATGGCTGTTCTACAGCCTTTGCCGTGAGCAGTTCATCTATGCACATGTAAAGGCCATGTCTTTGGCCAAGTATGGTGCTGCCTCAGGTTTTGGGGCTGCATTATGAAATCTCTGGTCTTGCTGGACTGAGCCCTGCAACTTTGTTCTCGACTCTTCATTATTAAGTTGATTTCTGGAGGGACACTTTTGGCTCTTCGCACTTTAGAATGAATTCTAGAATCACAAATCTACATGGTAGGATTTTGATGGAGATTGCAGAAAATTTGTAAATTTTCTATTCTGTAAAAATTGTAAACTCTGTTCTGAGAGAAAGGAATTTAGACTCTGTAGTTTTCCAGTTACATCTTCCACCCAGAGTTCCAACTCCTCAGGCTACCATTGCTTGGGAAATAGTGTATTAATTTTCTAATTTGAGGATTCCTAGAACCAACTTGTTTTAACATAAACTTGAGCCTTAAGTCTACATGAAGGCAGATCTGTAATAATGACCTCCATGGGAAATATTTTTCAGTCATCATTTTTGCCTACCTCAAAAGCTAAGATTTCCTCCCTGTCATCCCGAATTGAGAAGTTTCTTTCAAGTTCATCTTCTCTTTCTTTTCTAGATTGCCCTCCATAGACCAGTCATTTAAAAAAACCTAGCACTCTAGATCTGTTTTTCCTATGATGGGCTGACTCACTTTTGAAATCAAGGCACAAATTAGAGTCACTGGGGAAGAGGGAACCTCAGCTGATGAACTGCCTCCATCAGATTGGCCTATGGGAAAATCTGTGGGGTGTTTTATTAATAATGATGTGGGAGAGCCCAGACCACTGTGCCTGGTGCTACCCAAGTAGTCCTTGGTTATAGAAGAGAGCTAGATGAACAAGGTACTGGAAGCAAGCCAGTAAGCAGCATCCCTCCATGGCCTCTGTTTCAGTTCAAGCCTCCAGCATCTTGCCTTGAGTTCCCACCATAGCTTCTTTCATAATCCTCCATGGTGTGGAAATGTAAGTCCAAACCTGAATGTATGGTAAAATATATCATATATAGAATGTACCATTTGGAACATACAGTTGGTGCAATCACGTATATTCATGTAGTTGCACAAGCGTCCTTGCCCATCTGTCTCTTAGGCTTTCTATCCTCAGTGAAACTCTATCCTTGGTCAACAATGGTTACCCAGCGCCTGCCACCCCCCTACGTTCTAGATGAATACTAAAATTCTACTCACTTTTAAAATTAAATTCAGCCATTGTGGCTTCTAAGTATCTCATGTAACGCTGACCCTTTTGTGACTAGCACGTTTCATCAACAAGATACCATTAATGTTCTGCATTGTGTTGTGTTATGAGAATTCTTGTCTATTGAGGACTAGATAATATTCTATTTTTAATATACATACACATGTACATCTATACATTGTTTATTCTTGTATCAATAAGACTTGTGTAATATTGGCCTTCTAACTATTGTGTGTAATGCTATGTGACAGTATAAAGCTGAATCTGCTCCGATCCATCCATTCATTTCTATACAACCAGAAGTGGAATTGCTAAAACTAATAGAAACTTCATCCTTTCCTGCTTTATAAGCCATTTGCATATGCTCCTTGGGAAAAGGTCTGGTAAATGCCTTCACTCATTTTTAGGTGGATTCTCTTGATTTTTGTGCTGGAGTTGTGGCATGGCAGCCTTTGAAATCAGCAAACATAACTAGGCATCATGGTGCATGGCTGAAATCCAAGAGCAGAGGCAGGAAGTTGACTATGTTCATCAACAGTCTGAGCTGAGAAAGAAAGGGGGCAGATCAAGGAAGCAAGGAAAGAAAAGGGGAAAAGAGGCCAATGGGGGAGAGAGCATTGAGTTTTATTATTGTTCTAACTACATTTCGACTCCAGGGAAGATGATTTTCATACTGTCCTGTTACTTCTCTTTTTCTCCGTGTGACTGATCAGTTCATAACCTTGCCCATATCTGATCCTGCATATCCATCTACTATTTATTTTTAAAATTCTCTATCCACGCCCTGCAGACATTGTGTCACACTGCCATTTATTTTTCCATCTTGTTTACTACATTTCAACATGGATTTGTTTTTCTTACATAGATTGTCTCATATTTAGCTATGTTTTCTTCTGTTCATCTATCTTCAGGAAAGCCTCTCTCATCCTGAGAATGGAAAAATATTAATCTATATTTCTGTATTTCCCTGTGTCATTACCACATAAAGCTTATCTTAATACTTTATTAACTATCTTGGGCTTGTATCATTGAAAGGGATGAGAGAATTCTAAATATCCCAAATGATTAGTCAGTATTTTAAAAACCATTTGCTGAAAAATTTATTCTTTTCTCAATGATATGAAATGGTACATCCATTATGTAATAAATGGTAATATGTACTGGGTTCTCTTTCAGAATCATCTGTTCTATTCTGATGACTTTAAAATGTTTTCTCTCATTCAGCACTGCACTGTACTTTAAAATAGGCTTTGATGAGCGCTGAGGAGGTAGCTCAGTGGTTAAGAGCACTCGCTGTTCTTCCACAGGATCTGAGATCAGGTTCCAGCACCCATGCTTGGCAGCTCTCAGTCATTTGTATCACCAGCTACAGGAAATCTAACACCCTCTTCTGCCCCCCAAAGGCACCTGTACTCACATGTACACACTCACACAGAAGCATGCACAACAATAAAAACTGAAAAGCTTAAATGGTCATTGATAGCTGATAAGAGAAAGTGCCCCCTACCCCCACAGGGGAATTTCCATAAATTACCTGTACTCACCTTTTTAGTTCTTGACCAAGTTATACAAAATAACAACTTCTTTTTCTTTGAAGTTTTGGGGCCTACACACAATAGACAAATGTTCTATCACTGAGCTATATTCTCATTCCAAAAATAATGCTTTGGCCAAAATATTCTTTATGGGAAAATATTTAAAATCCTTTTATAAAAATAAACTACATGCAATCATTATTTATAGGCACCTTCTTGTGTAAAAGCTCACCAGAACTTCCTATCTTGCCCAACGACATTTTTGTATATTAAAAAAGTGATAAAGATATAAGGAGGTGGACATGTGTACTCACCTTTAAATATGTAATATATGTATTTATTGACATTGCATATCATTTGGTAACTCATGAGTGTGTAAAATTAATATGTTCATGTATCAGTTACACTTTATTTTAAATTGAAGAAACAAAAAATTTAAAGAATCCTAATATTTTGAAAGCAACTGAGTAATACATCTATTAGTATCATAATGAATTATTCACAGTAAGAAGCTTTTGATCTGGAGATATAATACATTTACTTGGTTTTGAAACAGTTTTGTTACTCTCAGAAGCTCTTGTAAATTTAAAAATATATATATTCTAAGGATTCTCAGCTATTTCCTGGCATGCGTTGGGGTTCTAGAACACAATACTAGGAACTGAGCAGTGACGTCACAAACTTCAGAAAGGTGTTTCCCCTGGCTGTGGAGCAGGTGGCCAGGGCAAAAGCAGACTTGGGGCTGGTGAGGTCATTTCCTGGTTTCAGCGTGGTGCCTTCTAAATGCCCGTGCTTGGGCATTTAGGGAGGGAAAGGTCACTTCTGGGGACCTCTTTTATAAGAATACCAGTCCTTCCTTGAGAGTTCACTTCCAGCATGGTTCTCATCTCTAGCCTTGACTATTCCTACCATCCCATGATATCTAGGCTTTAACAAGTGAATCACATGTTCTATATGTGATCTCTCTGGAGAACATTTGATCATAAAAACAACCAAATCACCACCTTGGGGAGGAGGTGCCTGTGCTCCTGTGTTCATAACCAGATATCATCACAGCAGGTACTAGGTGGATAGTGAGACTGTGCGATGTGTGTGCACACAGGCATGCTCGCATGTGCGCACACACAATTTATATGTGTGTATGACAAATTATTATTCAGTCTTCAAGAAGGAAATCTGTTGTCATAGCACGAGTGATTCTGGAGGACATTGTGTTAAGTGGAAACAAAAATACTGCATGATCTTGTGTTATTTTAATAAGAGGTGGAGAGAGGGGATGGGGCAAGGGGAGAGAGAGAGGAAGAGACGGGACAGTGAATGGATCATCATGTGGTTGTGGGGAGAAGAAATAGGGAAATGCAGGTCAGACAGTGTTGTGTAGCAGGCACGATGAAGAAATAGAGCCAAGGAAGAGATTCCATCTTAGGGAAATCCCTTGAAGTAAGTAGGTTTTCCTTGTCACACAGAAGCACGTGTGAAGTTGGCTTCATGAGAGGAGAGACTTGACTGTCATATCACATGGCACTTTGATGTGAGTGTGCAAACTCTAATATCCACAAGGAAGTTTACTTGAGAAAAATTTTTTTAAAAGGGTTGTTTAGATGCCTTTGAGGTTAACGCTCTTACTGAGGATGTCTGAGAAGGGCAGTTCAGATCGCTGGAACCCTGGTGGCCATAGAAACCCCCCTACACAGGGATTCTAGTGCACAGACAGGATCACCAGAGCAAGCTGGCTAATGACACTGTGACATCTGTGAGCTCTCTCAGAGTCCAACTAGGAGACTCTGCCTCAGAGGATAAGGTAGAGAGCAATCAAAGAAGACAGGGACATGAATCTTGGACCTCAAGCATACAGATGTATCTGCACACACAGGGGTGCCCATATACGTGCAAACATGTACAACACACACACAAATGCAGAGAGAGAGAGAGAGAGAGAGAGAGAGAGAGAGAGAGAGAGAGAGAGAGAGAGAGAGAGAGAGAGAGAAGAAGAAGAAGAAGAAGAAGAAGAAGAAGAAGAAGAAGAAGAAGAAGAAGAAGAAGAAGAAGAAGAAGAAGAAGAAGACAGAGGAGGAGGAGGAGGAGGAGGAAGAGGAGGAGGAGGAGGAGAGCAATAAATAATAGAATGCTGTGTTTCTGACTGGTCCAGAGCACTGGGCTTCAGAGTCAGACACTATGGCTCTGGGATACCAGCTGGCACTCCCTCCCTTTCCAGAGCTATAGCATGTTTTCTGTAAAGTAAGCTTGTGACCTCTTCTATAGCCCTGCCGTCAAAGTGGAGGCAATTAGTGGATGTGGAGTGCCTGGATCTGCTCAGAGGTGGATATTAGTGTGGGTTAGTTATAGCAGCTATGACCATGATTTTACCTGCAGCTACAGCCTTCCTTTTAAAGGGCCAGGTAAGTGCAGTCATTAGGGAAATTACAATTCCCCCAAATACATGGCTGTTACTGGAGGTATCAGGCTCATAGCTGACCTACTAATGGAGTCACTGGGGTTTTCAGGGACATGTAGCTGGTACTGAGGGATGACCTTAATTCTCCTAATATCCCTCACCACTCTGGAAACTTCTGCAGATCAGTAATTTCATTTGAGGGGGAAAAAAAGTACTGGTTACTAGGCAAGTTCAACTCTATTCCACAGGATCCCTCTTATGCAAACCGCACACTCCAGGGTCATGTTAACAATTAAGCCATGATAGTCTTTGTGTTAGAGACAGATCATATGCCTGGCCATATGTACCATATTGTGTCAGGCATTTAAGTCATCAAGGGATTTCTTTGGGCCCTTTGTCCCCTTTATCTGATGTCTTATATTAATAGATATCCTTAAATACTAAATTCTTTTTACATTCTTGGCATAAGTTATGCTTGGCCAAGGGGATTTTCTTTTAATAAATTTCTGTGGTATGATTTCCAGTGCATTATTATTTTTGAATCTACATACATATGAAAGATTCTTTCCTATCTGTTGCCTGGTGCTCTTGGTCACGTTTCATTTTTAAAGATATGCCAAACTTTAAAAAAAAAATGATTTTGGAAGATGTCCATGGATGCTTTGGGCTCTCTCTATGGAACTGTTGATAGCGCCTAGAATTCTCCCCCTTTCCTAATGAATGTTTGAGGAAAACAGCTGCTAGTGATGTCTAAACCTAGTACCATCTCAAAATAAAAGTTGAAAACATTTCTTATCCTGTTCTTTTTAATTCCAAATTGGCTTCAGTCAAATTTGCTAATTTTTATTTTTCCAGAAGACCAACTGTTTCATTTGAGTCTTTGTAACATCTCTGGGTGGGTTTATAGACACCTACAGGACCCTCCCCCAAGGCCATGCCACCTTAGTTCCAGGAGGAGCCGGGTGGGCGTTCACCCTGAGCACAACCTTTGTTCAGCCCTCTGCTTATATAGAATTGGTCCACCAGGTCTGGGTCTAGGACTGGAAGCAGTCACCACTACTGTTCAGATAACTACGTTATTAAGAGAATGGACACCTCTCTCCACAGATTCTCCACCCTCCTGGTTCCAACCTGTCACTATACAATGTCTGATCTTAATGCTTTTCCCTTCTGTTTCTTCCCACCCTTTGTATCCTGCCCACCCTCTACCGCTGCCCGGTCCTCGGACACCATGTTCAGCCCACACCCCTCTCATCCTCCAAGTCCTTCTAGATTTACTGAGCTAGCTCTTACCCACCCCTGGATATTCAACCATGAGCATCCCTACCTCTACATTTCCAATCTGGCCAACTTTCCTTAGAGGTCTAGACCTTATCTCCACTGTTCTTTGTACAACCTCTTGAAGCTTGTATCTTAAATTCAGCCCATACTTAAGTCATTATCCCCCCCTCCCTGGCTCAAATGTCACCTTACCTCAGTTTCTGTATGCTAATCCATAGAAATTCTTTATCTATATCATCAACTAAACTGGAAAGCCAGAAGTCATCCTAGATGGTCCTGAGGAAGCCAAAGCAAGGGCAGGATATTTGATAAGTGTTGGGAAACAAGAGTTCTCCAGGTTCTCAGTAGTTGCTTTATAGAATTGAAAATGAAGTGTATGCATGTGACCCTGGTCATAGTGTTCCTCACGGCAAGTGTTTTGATCAGAGTATTTTGGGAGCAGCTATGGCCATAGAACAAAGGACTGAAGTGAGATGCAAGAGAGACTAGCGAAGGGCTGGAGGTACTCAGCAGGTCACAGGAATGCCACTGTGTTCTTGCCTTCCAAAGTGACTTCAAGAAGGTAAAAAGAGCCACTGAGGTGTATGTGGCCTTGGCCATCACCCACGTCCCCTCCTCCCCCACCACACTATGCATTTCAACCAAACAAGATGACTTTGGGACCATGGAAACAAACCCAGTCTTAGTCTTTACCCAGGAATGTAGTTGCTAGGAACTGCCTTTGGGGATCCCTTCATCTCCCAATTCCATTTCCACTCAGGTCTCACATCTGCTAGTGACCTCTTGTGCAGTCAGCTCTGGGATGAGCATGTCCCCTCCACCCCAGCAGCCTCAGAGCCTCCTTGGTTTCCCAACCGGTGTGTCCTTCACTCTTTCCTCAGGTTTCCAATCCTCCCCTGTGGGACTTTGCAAGGGTGGCTCTTCTTCTCAGGACCTGGTTCTGAGGGACATAGACTCACTTCTGCTTCTGTGTCATTGTCCCTTCCTGTAAAAATTCTACTCTCTCAAGCTCTTCCACTCAATGTCATCATCACAGTCACTTGCCAACCCCACGCAGGCTCTCTTCCCACTGTGGAGAGCCAGGCTTTGAGAAGTTTGAATTCACAGCAAACCTCTTGCAGTAACCTTGTCAAACATCCTCACTATTCTTGATTCCTTTATTGTCCCCCTTCTGGTATTTTCCCCTTTCATGGCAGCCTCCATTTTCCTGAACATTAGCGTTTCTTCCCCCTTTGGTGCTTTTTGATCTGAGGGTGCTGCATCCCATCTGAGCACAGAATTAATTAAACTATCAGTGCCCTCTCCACCCCCCTTGGCCATTCTGGCCCCCGACCCCAGACTCCACTTTCAGTCATGGCAATGAGTCTTTGCATATATTCTCAGTCCCTAAGATCCTGTGTCCCTCTGTTCAGCATCATTCAGAAAAGCCAATTTCCAGCTGACTCTGTTCCTACACTTCTGGGGAAAATAGAGAAGACAGATGAGCAAAAGGTGATGGGATGGGGTACATGGTGTATGTGTGGGCAGAAAGGCCTGGGAGTTCTTTTGCATAGAATCTATGGTGCCCTGAACTAAACACATGTCTCACCCTCCAAGATCTGTATTGTAAACCCCCATCCTGAGATGGTAATTCTCTCCAATACTCTTAAATACTTACTGAGTAAAGAGCAAAAGAGTCATCTGTAAGTCAGGAGGCAAGCCCTCTGTAGACACCTGACCATATGCACACTCTGACTGGAGGCTCAGCGTCCAGAATTCCAGGAGAGGATTGCCTGTTGCTAAAGCTGACGGCTGGTGGTATTCTTATAGTAGGCAACATGAACTCACGAGAGCAGAGACGAGAGAGGATTCTATAGCAAAGCAATGTTTGAACCAGAGACCAATATGGCATAGGGAAAGCATTAATCACATGAAGGCTGAGGGTCCCAAGGGAAGGGAGGTCACCTGGTGGGGAGTTTCTGGGGATTCTTCTGTGTCTAACTCCCACTTAGCCATTGTAAAGCTGGGATTGCAGATAAGCTCTGTCATGCCGGCTTTACTTGGATTGGGAGGATCCAAACCTAGCTCCTTTTGTTTGCAACCCAAGGACCGTATCCACTGAGCCATCGCCCCCAGCATCATCTTGGGGTGTTTCTGCTTAGACAGTAGGGATTCATCCTTTACTTGTTATGTTTTCTTTTCATTGCTGAGTTTCCCATGTGTGACTTATCAGATCCTGTGTAGCTGACACGTTTAATATTTCTTTAAAACACAAGTGGACAAGGCAGAATTTTCTGGTACCTATTTGTTTAATTAGTCCACCTTTGCTGGATAATTAATGTATTGATCAGCTTGCTACTAACCATCCTTGGTGGACCTTCTAATTAACTGTGAAGTGATCAATCTCCTGATATGAAGTTTCACTGTTGTCTTACTGTGCAGATGTGAAGTGCTAGTCCAGCCTCTGTCACTTCTATTCAGGCATATATTCAATACAATAAACTGACCAAAATACTGTTACCCAAAAAGTTGCCTGAGTGAAAATAGAGAAAAGAAGAAAGAAAGAAAGAAACAAACAAACAAACCCACCACCACTACCAAAAATTCCAACTTGGAAAACTGAAGCATGCTTCATAATATCTGACCATGAATACGTGAAAAGAACCCACAAAGTACAACCAGGAGAATTCATATCAGACCACAGCTCTGCCTACTGCATCTGTTCAAGTGTCAGAAGTGGGTATGTGTGTTTGGTATATGCACACATATGCATGTCGGCACATATATGTGTGTACGCCTTGAAGGCCAGAGAGGTCTGTCATATATCCTGTTATATCAGTCTCTCTACCTTATCCCACTGAGACAGTGTCTCTCATTGAACCTGGATCTGGGATAGCAGCCAGCAAGCCCCAGTGATCCTTCTGTACACACACACACACACACACACACAAACGCACGCACGCACACATGCGCACACACACACACACACACATGCACATGCACACATGCACACACACACACACACACACACACGCACACACACACACACTCACACATTCACTCACACACCAATTCTAGGGTGATAGTTGTCCAGAGCTCTGCTTTGTGCATGGATGCTAGGGATCTGGACTTGAGTCCTCATGAATGTGCAGAAGCACTGTTACCCAGTAAAATATCTCCCCAGACCCTCATATAAGCAGATAGCAGTCACTATGTGAAGCCTTCTGTCTAGATCACCTCGGTGCATGAATTGCATGAACTTGTCTGAGAAACTGTATCACATGTTATTTGTTATTCTCTTCTCGTGGTTAGACTTACTGTGGTTTTTTTTCCCATAGCCTGTCTGATTAAGAACTTCTGTACACAACTGATCATCAAATGCTGATGCTGTCAGTTGCATTAAACATGTAAATCAGGGGCCAAAATCAAAATGACACACCATCTAGGTTTCTATCAGGATCCTTCCTGGCTCTTGATTTCGCCTTCCCTTGTAAGCATGCACAGCCGTGTGAGACAACTGTACACAGCCTTGTTGAGCTCCTGAGACTGTGTATCTGCTTTCCAGGCTTACAGTGGCATCTGTAGGACAGGAGGGACTCATGGAAAGAACAGCAGCTTTCACTTTCCCTGACAGTGGTCAGGCTAAAATGTCACCTGCCAACCTATGAATTTTTTAATAAGGCTGGCTGTTCCAGTGACATATAAGCAAAAGTTAAAATTGAAAGAGAGAGAGAGAGAG
>NW_022196906.1:105626544-105627744 GCF_008632895.1 Mastomys coucha | reverse complement strand
AGAGAGAGAGAGAGAGAGAGAGAGAGAGAGAGAGAGAGAAGGGGCTGGAGAGATGGCTCAAGGCTGAAGAGCACGTGGTGCTCTTGCAGAGGACCTGGGTTTGATTCCTAGCACCTATAATTGGCAGTTCACAACAACCTATAACTCAGTTCTAGGGAGTCTGACCCCCAGTTCTTGACTCCATAGGGACTGCGTCCACAGAGTGAGCACTCTGATAAGAGGGTGCACACACGTAAGCTCATAAATAAAATAAATATTTACTAATGAAGAAAGAAAGGATGAAGAAAGAGAAGTAAGCAAGCACACTAGTCAAAGCACACAGGGCTGACCTGGAAGGTACCTTCCTCCGGTTGCTAGGGCTGTGTCAGGTATGACGCTTACATTTCTTAGAACCTCATCTCTTATTTTAAGAGATAGCCTCTGAAAGCAGAGCATCAACCACATGGAAGCAGCATATGTTTTCTGAGGGGTGTCTGGAGAGGATTGCAGGACAGGAAGGAAAGCAGGCAGAACACACAGCCATGGACCAGTATTCACTTAGTCTCCCCTTTGCCTATTCTCACCCTCAGGCTCTGGAGCGGAAAGCCTACCTCAGGGCCATCCCTGTCTTAAAGCAATATGTATGGCTCTTTTAAAACTTCACTTCAGTCAAACCCTGGTCAGAGTTGGAATGGAACCCGTGTGTGTGTGTGTGTGTGTGTGTGTGTGTGTGTGTGTGTGTGTGTCTTCATGTAGGCATTCATTCATGTATGCATGCATACAATCTCATTGTATGTATATATATATATATGTATGCATAAAATCTCATTGTGTGTATGTAAGCATACAATCTCATGGTATGTATGTATATATGTATACATTCTCATTGTGTGTGTGGATGGATAGATGGATGTATCCAATACATTGTATTGGATGAATGCAATCTCATTGTATTTGTATGCATGTATGTGTGTATATATATGCTTTCATGCAATCTCATTGTATGGTTATGCATATATATATGTATATATATTCACAGGTATGCATATATATGTATGTATATATGCATGCATGCAATCTTATTGTGTGTATAAATGTCTGTATGCAGGCATGCATGCAATATCATTGTGGATGGATGGATGGATGCATGCATGCATGCAATTTCACTGTATATGTATGCATGTATGCATATAAATATATATACATGCATACAGTCTTGTA
>NW_022196906.1:105596544-105624044 GCF_008632895.1 Mastomys coucha | reverse complement strand
TTGAGAAAAATCCCAAAATGTCTCCAGAAATGTAAAAGCCAATGACCTTTTCCTAATGAGAAGCAGCAAGGCGGCAGACAGAGTCAGTCAAGGGCATCATGACTTACGAATCTGAGTGAGGGTAGACTCAACCTGGAGTCCAGTGTCAGGTTATTGGAGTAACTCTCAAAGGACACAGGTTCAAACCAAAGCCAAAGCCTACAGCAAGCATTAAAAATCACCAGCCTGATTCCAAAATATCTCCTTGGTCTCAGATTCAAAGAGAATGAATCTTAATAAAGTAAAAAAAAAAAAAATTAAATGGTGTGTCTCAAGACATGCAGAAAGGAAAAGTATTCAACCCCTATTTTAATTTTAGAAGCAGAAGGACATTACCATGTGTCTTAGGGTTTGAATTCCTGCACAAACCATCGTGACCAAGAAACAAGCTGGGGAGGAAAGGGTTCAGCTTACACCTCCACATTACTATTCATCACCAAAAGAAGTCAGGACTGGAACTCCCACAGGGCAGGACCATGGAGGCAGGAGCTGATGCAGAGGCCATGGAGGAACACTGCCTACTGGCTTGCTTAGCTTGCTTTCTTAGAGAACCCAGGATGGATGGCACTACCCACAATGGGCTGGGACCTCCTACTCTTGATCACTAATTGAGAAAATGCCTTACAGCTGGATCTCATGGAGGCATTTCCTCAAGGGAGGCTCCTTTCTCTGTGATTAACTCCAGTTTGTGTCAAGCAGACACACAAAACTAGGCAGTACCCTGTGACTCATCTGATGCTGAATTAATTGGAATTTCTTATTATCAAAAGATCAAAAGATCCCTGACAAACTAGCAGTCATTCACTTGTTGTTGGGTAGTCCCCAGGCCACCATGGCAGCTGCCTCCTGTGGCGGTTAATCACAGAACCCTGCACTGTGGGAGATGAGACACAGATAGTACTTTCCAAGTGTCACTTAGCATTTTTCTGGAAGCACAATTTTGAGAAAGAGAAACCAGTGTATATTGGAGATGGTAAAGACCGCCATCATTAGTAACATGTCTGAAAGTCTATCTAAAATGGACATTTGAACCTCCCATGACTAATAGGACAATTCCATACTATGTGGTCAAACTTTAAAACCCAAACTTCATCAGTTGTCCCCACACCAGGGATGACACACCTAAGAATAGCTTTAGCAACAAATCTGTAGGTCCAATGGGAAGAAACAGGAAAACATATGGAAAGACAATTAAGAATCTCTAAGAAGCTGGGTGTGGCAGCACACACTCTTAATCCCAGCACTGGGGAGGCAGGGGAAAGTGGACCTTTGTGAGTTTGAAGCCAGTATGGTCTACATACTGAGGTCCAAACTGGACAGGACTGAATAATGAAGCCTTGTGGTGGTTTCAGTGAGAATGGCCTCCAAAGACTCAAGTATCTGAATGCTTAGTCACCAGGCAGTGGAACCCTTTAGTGGGATTAGAAGGGTTGGGGGTGTGGCCTTGTCTCCTTCTCTCTCTCTCTCTCTCTCTCTCTCTCTCTCTCTCTCTCTCTCTCTCTCTCTGCTCTGCGCCTATGGATCCCAATGTAGCTCTCAGCTACCGTTCCAGTGCCATATGTCCTATTATGATTCCAGCCATGATGTTAATGGACTAAACCTCTGAAATCTGTAAGCAAGCCCTAATTAAATGCTTTTTTAAAATAGGAGTTGCCTTGGTCATTGAGTCTCTTCACAGCAATAGAAGAGTGACTGAGACAGGCCCTGCTTCTGAGAGAGAGAGAGAGAGAGAGAGAGACAGAGACAGAGACAGAGACAGAGACAGAGACAGAGACAGAGACAGACAGAGAGAGACAGAGACAGACAGACAGACAGACAGACAGACAGACAGATAGACAGAGAGAGAGAGACAGAGACAGAGAGACAGAAAGAGAGTCCAAGCCAAGGTAAAGACAGGACGTTTTTAAAAGCAAAGATTTAGAAACTTAGAGCCATAGATATTTTACTAAGACACACTTTCGATGGGCAAGAAGTGAGGCTAAGGTGGCTCTGTGCTTGGCTTCTTATTCAGATATGTTGACATGGCAACCAAGCTGTCAGCCTCCTCTGAAGCTTGGGCTTCTTTTCTTTTTTTTTTTTTTTATTAGATATTTTCTTTATTTACATTTCAAACAATATTCCCTTTCCCCTTCCCCGTCTCCCCTCCAAAATAAAACCCTATTCCCTTCCCCCACTCACCAACCTACCCTCTCCCACTTCCTGGCCCTGGCATTCTCCTACACTGGGACATAAAACCTTCACAGGACCAAGGGCCTCTCCTCCCATTGATGACTGACTAGGCCATCTTCTGCTACATATGCAGCTGGGGCCATGAGTTCCACCTTGTGTATTCTTTGGTTGGTGGTTTAGTCCCTGGGAGCTCTGAGGGTACTAGTTAGTTCATATTGTTGTTCGTCCTAAGGGGCTGCAAACCCTTCAGCTCCTTGGGTCCTTTCTCTAGCTCCTTCATTGGGGACCCTGTACTCAGTCCAATGGATGGCTGTGAGCCTCTACTTCTATATTAGTTGGGCACTGTCAGAGCTTTTCAGGAGACAGCTATATCAGGCTCCTGTCAGCCAGTGTTACCAACCTGAAGTAACATTAAACAGTGGGTAGCCTGGAAAAATGAAGTTAGAAAGGAGAGCAGCTGCTAGAGAGAGTTAGAGATAGGATAGAGTGGCCACAGACATACCTACCCACGTGGAAGGGTAAAAAAAAAATTAGATGGGAGACATTACTGCCCAGCCATCTTGGTTCTTTAATAATAATCCTTTGTTCTCCCAACAGATATATTACCTGGGCCAAAAACCCTTCCCCCAAAATACGTCAGTGCAACAGTCCAATCAGTGACTTCCTTGTTACTCTGTGGAGGTGGAGCTTCTGAATGTAACTGGAACCAGGTTTTGCTCAACAGATGGGCAGCCCTGGGGCCCAAGTGGTTGCTGTTAACTGTCTGGGCTTTGGGGAGGGAGTCCACAAGCCAGCACTTGCTGGCATCCACAAGAGTGTCTGGATTTGGTGATTAAATATGGGGAGGATTCCCAGGAGGGGCAGTCTCTGGATTGTCCTTCCTTCAGTCTCTGCTTCATACTTTGTCTCTGCAACTCCTTCCATGATATTTTGCTACATACAAAGAACTCAAGAAGTTAGACTCCAGAGAACCAAATAACCTTATTAAAAAATGGGGTACAGAGCTAAACAAAGAATTCTCAACTGAGGAATACTGAATGGGTGAGAAGCACCTAAAGAAATGTTCAAAATCCTTAGTCATCGGGGAAATGAAAATCAAAACAACCCTGAGATTCAGCCTCATACCAGTCAGAATGACTAAGATAAAAAAACTCAGGTGACAGCAGATGCTGGCAAGTATGTGGAGAAAGAGGAACATTCCTCCAGTGTTGGTCGGACTGCAAGCTGGTACAACCACTCTGGAAATCAGTTTGGCAGTTCCTCAGGAAATTGGACATAGTACTACCTGAGGACCCAGCTATATCACTCCTTGGCATATACCCAGAAGATCCTCCAACATGTAATAAAGACACATGCTCCACTATGTTCATAGCAGCCTTATTTATAATAGCCAGAAGCTGGAAAGAACCCAGATGTCCCTCAACAGAGGAATGGACACAGAAAATGTGTTATATTTACACAATGGAGTACTACTCAGCTATTAAAAACAATGAATTTATGAAATTCTTAGGGAAATGGATGGATCTGGAGAATATCATCCTGAGTGAGGTAACCCAATCACAAATGAACACACATGGTATGCACTCACTGATAAGTGGATATTAGCCCAGAAGCTCAGAATACCCAAGATACAATGAACAAGCCACAAGAAACTCAAGAAGAAGGAAGACCAAAGTGTGGATACTTCGATCCTTCTTAGAAAGGGGAACAAAATACCTATGGAAGGGCTTCTCTTCTAAGCTCCCTGGTTTTGGAAAGCGTTTGTCTCCTTGAAGTCATATGGTTAAAGCTTCCAATATCATACTAGCCAGCTCAGGATGCTCTGAGTAGCTAGAGGGGACCCTGTATCCCTGTCACATGTCATCCCTCTTCCCACAGGTGCAAGCTTGTTGTGTCAAGGCCAACAAGATGGTCCTGCTCTCCTCTTATATAAATTAATGGAGTTCCACTCACAGGGCTATCCCTTGTCTCTCATAGGTAATTGACCTAATCAATAGAGATATCAACCAATGGTATTCTCAGGCCTTTCCACACTGTAGATGAAGGATTATATATTCTTGCCTCAGTGAGATTTTATTGTCTTCTTCTATCCATCTGCCTCTATTCAGTATCATTTTTTCATTCTCCACCAGGAGTCTCTGTGTGCTTAGAGAGCTAGGATGTGTTTGCCCTTCATCTGTGCATTCCTCTTCCTTTTCTAATGAGATCCTTAATTCTCTCTTTCCACATCCAATCTTTCTGTGTATGAAATTCTCTCAGCCCAGCATCAAAGAGACAAATCTTGATTGTTCTAACTAAGCCAAGACCGATGACTTCATTTTCCTCGAAAGTGATTGGTTTTAGAGGGACATTCATTACAATTCTGACCAGTGAAACCTGAGAGAATTTCAATGGAAAGGTTTTCTTGGGTTTAATAAGAACAGACACAGTGAATAGGCTGTTATGACTGGCTCTTTGCCAGTAGACAGTCACATCTTTCTGAACCAGACTGGGGTGAAGAAGTCAAAGATGATGATATAAAGAACCCAAGTCCTCAGTGAGACCACTCTACTGCTAAAGGAGCCATTCCTGGAATCCCCTGCATTAGGACCTTGTAAACAGGAGACAAAAGCTATCATTGAGCCAAGTGGAGTCTGTGTGCCCAGTGTTTGCAACTATAGGTACCTAAACAATTTCTTATGTGAATATTAATCTTTAATTGCACCTATCATGGTGCACAATGAATTGTCGCAAAATAACTGTGGTTCCCTCGCCTCACTGAGTTAAGAGATTCTGAGATCCAAGTTCATGCTGTTTCTCCTGATGATGATAATGATGGGGGGGGCGGGTAATGATGATGATGACAAATGCAACAATGTTGAAAGAAGCTGCTCCTCCCATCAAACAATGTCAATGTCACCAGTATATTAAATCCATTGCCCCTGATTTGAATTAACAACTTTCTAAAGCTATGAAAAATACTAGTTTGGTGCATCTCTACAAATGTTCAGATTCTGTGTCCTCTATTTGAAAGTTCACATTAATAATGCACGTGACTAAGAGTCACGGTTTTATATCAGATCTTGACTTGATGCCCCAACCCCAGATCCATAAAGAATACCAATCCAAATAAGATTTGAGTTGACTCGTGCACTTCAAGGTCATCGGGACATGTGGAATTCATGTTTCATTCCCGTTAGCACCGGAATAACAGCCGAGCTTTTAGATGTAAAATGCATTTGTCTGTATTGTTTTGGTTTTGCAAAAACATGCACTTCAGCAGTGTGGTTGATGTGAACTAAATACATGATCCTTGATTTCTGAAAGCAAAGTGGCCATTCCCATCAAAAAATAAATAAATAATAAGCCTAACAGGCTTGTGAGAGTAAGAAGACGCCATCAGATTCTCTAAGGAGGATATGGTCTGACTGTTACCTTCCCTAAATCCACCCGGACACGTCTTCAGGACGAAATCACCAAAGCAAGCCATGCATTAAATTGCCAAGGTGAAAGGGCTTCAGCTAAATGGCCCCATAAGGCCAGACGGAATGAACATTCAGTTGGCAGTGTCTGGAGAAATCCACCTGCTGTAGACTTCTCTTTTACATGAATCCAGTAACAGGAAAGCTGAAGTTGAAGCACTCTGCACATGCTGAGTAGAGGTTTATTTATGTCACCAAGTCATGTTACTTCTGCTAGATTAGCATGAAATCCCTTCAAGAATGGACTCTGCTCTTTTCTTTGAAGGCTTATGGAGATGAGAAGCACAGTACAGATTAGCCGGGGTGGTCTATTTTTAGAGAAAATGACTTGCTGGGGATATTCGCCACTCATTCAAGAGGGCAGCCGGCTCTGAGCTGTGGACCGCATAACAGGAACAGCCAGCTCTTAGAAGACAGAATAATCAATCTGTTCTTGAAGAACATTAAGATGGAGTGTTATCAAGTACAGAGGCAGGCAAGACGGGCGGTAGGGAAATGAGAAATTTGAATGCATTTTTCTCTGTGTGTGTGCACACACGTGTGTATGTGCTCACTGATCTATGCAGGTGTGCTGGTATCCATGTTGGGCATGAGCTCATCAAAGTGTGGATGTGAAGACAGATTTAGTGAGTCGCACAAGTTTCCACTGCACACATCTTTGCACATAAGGAAATGAAGCTAACTGGTGCTTACTGCACTGACACTCTGTCCCAGGTACTGTGCTAAGGGCTTTATGGGATCGTTGCTTTGAATTAGCTCAGCAGCCTACATTTTCCATTCCAAATGAAGTTAATAGAGCTGTTCAGAATCAAAGCCAGGATTGAGACCCAGGCAGCTGGACTGTTAGAGAAAGCCAGCTCCCTGGAGGGTTTTGCCACTTCCGATGTTCCTGCAGGCCATGATGTCTTCATTTATGCACATATTTGTGTAGTTTTGGTTTGGGGGGTTTCTTACAGGTGATGATTTTACTTCCTGAATGAACTGATGTATTGCTTATGTCAACGTAATTAATCAAGCATATTTGTGTTCCTGGGAGTCCATTGATTTGTTCAGCAGCAAATGAAGATGGAAAACCCAACTCTTATTAGAGTTAGTGTATGGAACTCACTGTTGATCTTTGTCTTTCCTTTCAACTGCATGTTGGCATGCACAGCTCTGTCTGATAGCTTGCCATCTCACTCCTCAGAACTGCCCAGTGTACTGTTTGAGGCCAGATGTTTAGGGAATATGGAGCCTCTTTATGTTCCATAGGGATATCTAATAGCCACCATGATGCCACCTAGCATGTGGATTTTTTTCTCCATAAGCTGAATGATGAAAAGTCAGGACAACCCCACACAATGCGCATGATTAATGGCAGCTGTGACAGACTTCTTTGATAGGTAATCCATCCCTGCCCATCCCCTAAGCTGGAAAGACTAGTGTTAGAGTTTTGTTTGGATTTAGGTATCTTTTCTAATGACTCCTCTTCCTGCCTTTTTTTGTTGGTTTCAGGGTATCTGTGTGCCCCTTCAATAGTCAGAATTGAGCCTCTGTCTCTGTCTTCAGGCAAGGAGATAACTGAATTGTTGATTGCCAGGGTTAAGCATGGAAGTGCTAACCTCCTCTATTCTCAGTGGTATGACAGATACGGAGATGCTCACACATGTGGGGACAATGGCTTCCATTTTATGGAAATAGAAGCTCACTGTTGGGAACAAAAAGCCACAAAAGGATGAGTACTTTCTGCCTATTTCTAGAAAAGGTCAAACTACGATTATCATGTGACCCACTTCCTCCATCCTAGGGACTCATGACCTCAATCTCAAAAGATAATCTATGAAGACCACTTGCCTACTGTCCGTCAGGCAAGTGTCCCATGCCAGATGTTCCTCTTCACGCTGACAGTCCTCTCCCCAAAGAAGATAACACAAACCAAAAGCCCGGATTCGTCATTGCCTTCTGTCCCTTCATCAGAGCCTATCTCCAACCATCAGGACCACAGAGGGTTATAAGTCCAAAATGTGTCAAGACCGCGTCACTACCGCATTTCCCCTGCCGCAGCTTTGGTCATGTCCAACCCATGGCCACTGCTCTAAGCTTATTGCCAAACACAAGTCACAAACTTACTTAAAACATTGTGACATATATATATATATATGTATATATATACATATATATGCATATGTGTATATATACATATAAATTTAAATATATGCACACAATCTATTCTTATATCTCTATTACATGGTTTTTAAGTGAGAATTTTGTGAATGACATCATGCCGTAATGTCAAAAAGTTGTCTAGACCTGGCACACGTGCTGTCATTTGTCTATAAAACTGCTTAGCTTCTTTCTTCCATATATAACTTAACAGCCTTTTTAACATCCCACTAACTCAAAGTCAGCACCACATTTCCATCATACCAAGAACAAACCCAACCCCCCTGCTGTCTCCTCTGAAGTTCCATGGGATACCAACCATGCAGCCACCTCTTCCTCTTCCCTTTCTGCTCCCTCCGCCTAATAAAAAATAAACTCCTTAATGTTCATCAAATACACAGAATGTATTCCTATCCAAGTTGGGAGGATGGCCAGGATCCAAGAACACTGCTGGCAAATGTGCTCACTGGACTCTTTGAGGGTGTACTCATAGCAGGCTGATGGACTATTGTCAGCAATGTGTACTTCTGCTACAGTCAGTAAGACCATAGCAACTCAATCTAGGAGACTGTGTTGCTCCAGAGTCAGGTCATGAGGTTACTGTGATGAGAGGTCACCCAACATCCATGATGACTAGGGATGTGGATTCAGGACATATCCTATCATGAATTAACCTAGGAGGTATGTCATGACATGGATTTTGGAGTTGGAAGATCTAGATTTGACTCTTAGCTCCACCCTGGTCATCCCTTTAAGCATCCCAGTCTCTTAGTATATCAAAGGTGTGCAATGATTCTGATCTCTCTTTAATTGTGTGTGTGTGTGTGTGTGTGTGTGTGTGTGTGTGTGTACATGTATGTAGGTGCCAAGAGGAAGTAGAGGGAGTTAGAGCTGGAGTTACAGGTGATTGTGAGCTGCCTTGTATGGATACTGGCAAGCGAATTCAGATCCTTTGTAAAAACAGCACATGCTCACATCTGCTGAACCCTCTCTCTAACCTTGTAGCCTTTTCTCTTGGATCAGAAAAGCAAAAGTCATGCAAATATGTGCACTGGGTGCACATGTCATTGGCCACCCATTGCTCTGAGAAAATCTGGATGCATTGCCATTCCAAGTAAGATGAGGATTTGTAAAGAAAACAGACATAGGAACTGGAAAGTAGATAAAGAATTCATGGAGTCTTGCAGCTGAGAAAAACCCAAAAGGGAAAAAAAATGAAAGTGGCATTAAGGATGATACAAAGATAATCAAAACCCAACCCAATCTTACAAGGTGGTTACAATGTAGAATATTATTGATCCTTTTTCTGACTTTTGTGACTAAATACCAGGAAGAAAGGAAGGAAGGAAAGAAAGAAAGAAGGAAGAAGGAAGGAAAGAAGGAAGGAAGGAAGGAAGGAAGGAAGGAAGAAAGGAAGAAAGGAAGGAAGGAAGAAAGGAAGGAAGGAAGGAAGGAAATAGTGAACAAATGAACAAATGAATGAACGAAGTTAAGGGGTGAAGAGAATGTCTAGGCATATAGTTTCAGGGCTATAGTCTGTCATAACATGGAAGCATGGCAGTAGGAGCTTGGGGAGACTGGGTGCACAGCAAAGGGACACGTATCCAGTCAGGAAGCAAAGAGAGTTGAGTGCTGGTATGCAGCTCACTCTCCTTCATCTGCAATCTGAGACCTCAGCCCAGGGCCTGGTGCCACCCGCAGTGGGCTCTTCACACCTCAATTCTCAATTGTCTCCACCTAGAAAATCCTTCATAGGCACACGCACAGGTGGGTTTCCATGGCAAAGTTAAATGCTATCGAGATGACAATAACTATAAACCAGCACTGAGGTGGTGAGACAGGTGAAAACAGATGATGAAGTGACAAGAGCTGAGATGAGAGGCTTACTCAGTGTGAGAGCGTTGCATGGTAGACAAGACGCGCCTGCTTCTGGCTGAAATGATGGTGACGTTTTAGCATCCTCAATGACCTGGGCAGCAACTGTCTGTTAAGCACTACCAGTGTACCAGACATGTCAGTATGGATCACTAGGACTATACAAGGAAGACAGAGAAACCCTGCCTGACCCTGAGGAAGTCCACAGTCAAGAGGAGCCTAGACAAGACACAAACAAGCTCTGGTACAGAGCTTAGCAGAGCAGGTGGCATTCCAAAAGAGCAATGGTATCCTCAGACAGAGTGGTGGCACAGAGGGTGGAAGTCAGGCTGGGGACCCCACTGACCAACCACGGCAGACACACAGGACGAGGGTGGCTCTGGAGGCTCAAGAGGCAGCTCTAGCACTGACTCCCAGCTTTGCCAGTTCCTCACAGAGGACCTTGTCATTCTGACCATCAGTGGCACCGTGGGTAAGCTGGTATTCTTGTCCTCCTTAGAGGGGTCAGGAAATACATTGAGAGAACATATGTAAAGTGCTAGCACTCAGTAAGCTTTGCTCCACAAATGAAATCTGTGTTCAGGTAAATAATGTTGTATTTCATGGTCTGTCTTGCTTTGCAAGCTTAAATTAGTCTTTTCCAGTAAGCCACACTTTCCTCAGTTGACAGAACATTTTGGATGCTGTGAGTTATTCAAGGATATAAGACAGAATCAATGTAAAAACACAAAGAACTTGTTACTTAAACTACACAGTTGAAGTTGGCATCAGTTGATAGCTCTTAGGGTCTACATACCTGATGACCAATAAAAACACAGGCCACACTGTTTTATTCCTTAACATCTTCTGGTCACTGTACTAATACTAAGTTAACAATCTTGCATACCATCCACAAAGCCTTGAGCTCAACCCCTAGCACTGCATTAACTGGGCATAGAAGCACACATCTGGAGACTCAACACTCAGGAAACAGAGGAAGAAAGGTGTTGAGGGTCACCCTTGGCTACATAGCCAGATGGAGGACAACTTATATGCATGGGATGCAGTCTAAAAAAAAAATCAAGAGAAAACTCAACAATTAATTTAAAATGCTACTAGATATTTTGCACTGACTCTCCCACATCTGAGACTCTACAGCCCATTTCAGCTCAGGCCAGGCATGTCCTAGTGCCAAGCACCTCCAGGCGAGTGAAGCCACTTTAAGTAGCTCTGTATACCCGGGGAATTGGTGAGAAGAAAACATCCAGGACCCTACTCTCAAGGGCCTTGTGTTCTATTGCAAGTAACCTAACTGTCCTCTGGGGGCTTGATAATTATGGGGTGAGGAATTGGCCCCTGGCTTTCCATGTGCCCACCAAAAAGCAATGGGACATGGCATGCTCCTTGGTTCTTAGGTTCTATTCCCTTTTAATTAAAATCCTATACACCAACTCAACATTTCACAGTCAGACATAGGTGAATCTCTTGCACAAACAGAAGCCCCAGCTCCCTAGACACCCAGTAAATAAACACCAGATACAAGCCTTGGTATTCACCTCCATTTTAATTTTCTCACTGTATGAACCAACACAGTTAGCTGCTGGGACCAACAATCACAGATCCCAGCTGCTCCTCGACACAGTTGTTTATCGTGCTGCAGATCTCTCGGGGTCAAGCACTTGCAAGGTTTGCATTTTCTCTCCTGGAACCCACCAATGCTTTCCCTTGGAACTGGTAATGGCTAAGTCTATTTATGACAATTTTTTTTTGTGCGCATCAGTTGTCATTTCTGCCCTTTTAGTTTCCTAGTTTTCTTCTCTCACATTAAACTTTCACTTGTACTGGGAATTTGTCACGAGAGAATACACGCCGCCGGTTTTGGATACTCCTTATTATGGCTTCACAGATTCACACTCCTGTTTGTGGTTCACACTCCACCAGTTTTGGATACTTCTTCCTGTGCCTTCACAGACTCACACTCCTGCTTGTGGTTCTGTTTTTCATTTCATTTCATTGACACGCACAGGCACATGCACACACCCAGGCACACACACACGCTTTTTGTTCCTAGATTTTAAAAAATTAAACTATACTTTCTGTATAGTGATACAGTTTACATAGTAAGTAACACCATAATAGAATAATTTGATATGATTTTAAACAGAAAAAATGGAAAATATTTGTGTTACAAGCTCCTCCCCCAAAATGATTTTTTAAATGACTTTCTTAGTGGGTCAATCCAACAAACCTTATTTGATAGCTGTGGTTATCTTTATGTGTCTAAAATTGAGCTGAAAATATACCCCTTGTTGTTTGGGACATTTATTTAAAAAAAAAATACCCTATTCAGATGTGAATCTATAGGATATTGGGACTGCACTTAAATTTTAGTTATTTGTAGAGCTCACTTCATAAAAATGCTAGGGCCACCATTCATGAAAGTGGTACACAGTCTTACCTTATATGGGCCTCATTTTCATTTCATTTTCTTTTGAGCCAATCTTCTGTAACAGCCCAGGCTTGGCCTTGAGCTTGCCATCCTCCTGTGCCGGCATTTTGAGTACTGGGATGAAGGTTTTGCCCCGCCCCCCCACACACACAGCTTCTAAGTTTACAATGTAGCAATCACCAATAAGTAAGACATCCTTGGGTTCCTTAATCCTTTTTGCTAGATTTGGTACTAATGTGATTATCACAGTATTTTCTTTTGTTAGTATTTGGAATTTTTTCCTTCCTTCAGTTGTCTACTCTTTAGGGTTTCTTCCATCTTGGGGTGGCCCTTTTAAATTGTTAGAAATTCACTTTGTGGAAACATTACTCATTAGCATTCTCTGTATTTATTTCCTGCTCAGCTGTCCTGCTGCTCGTATCTGGATTTTTACAAGTTCCTTTCATTTTAATTCAGTCTATGTTGACTAGATGAACTTTTTTCTGACAATTTTTCAAAATTGCATATTAGCTTGTTTGGTTTTGAAACAGAACTTTGATATGTAGCTCAAACTAGCCTGGAAGTCACTGTGCAATCCTGGCTAGCCCCAAACTCATGATCCTCCTGCTTCAGCCGCCTGAGTACCTAACTCATGAGCCAACAAGCAGGCTTGGCTTCTAATGTACTAATGGGTACTTTTAATATAGTTTCCTTTTTTGTTGTTTTGTTTTGAATTATGGTTTTACTCTGTAGCCCAGACTGCCTTGAAACTCACGATGATCCTTCCAAGCCCCATGACCTGCCCTCATAGGTCCTGGACTTACAGATGCTTTTACAAGCATGCTCCACCAGACCCATCTTACTGTAGCAAAGACCTAAAGAGGCACTTTAAAAATAAATGAATAAATAACATTCACTCATTTAGTATGTGTGTCTGTGTGTGCATGTGTGTATGTGGTGTGTGTCTATGTCTGTGTCCTGTGTGTGTGTGTGTGTGTGTGTGTGTGTGTGTGCGCGCGCGCGCGCGCGCATGCACACGTGCACATGAGTGCAGTTATGGTAGATGATGCACATGACTAGAGGACAGCTTATATGACATGACATGACTAGAGTCAGTTCTCTCATTTGACCATGTGGGTCCCAGGGATCTAACTCAGGTTGTTGGGTTTGACAGCAAGCGCCTTTACCCATGGAGGCATCTCCCTGGCACTACCCTCTTGTATAAAGACTAGTATAAATGTTCATGCCAGCACACTATAAGGCTATTCACTTCTCCCCAGTACAACTGTGCCGTCTATTCACATCCTCTGGACTGGAATAACACAGTCACTTTCTTTCTGTCCTACAGGAGGATAGTAATGACAACTCCTTGTATTGACTATAGGTTAAAGGGGGTGACACATAAAGTGAACCCAATGTGACACACAGCCACTCAAATGCCAGCAGTAACAATGATACCATTGTGTTATAGTCACCTCTGCTGGGGAGATGGCATGGTCAGTGATCACTGCACGGGGAAGCATTGGGTTCCCAGCACTCATGTCAGGTGGTTCACAACAAAAACTAATTCTAGTTTCAGGGGACACCTGCTCTCACATGTGTGCACGCATACACAGAGAAAGAGAGACAGAGGGGGGGGAGACAGAGAGAGAGAGAGAGAGAGAGAGAGAAAATTTAAAATAAAATAAATCTTAAAAGTCAGAATTTGTAACAGACAAATTTTCTTGGTGACCCCTATTCACATCAAGAAACTTCCCCTTTCTTGACAATGTCCCAGGTACAAGTATTTTTGTGCCTCAGTTTCCCCTATTTTCCTAATGCTTTGGCTTTTTCTGCTTACCGGTGGTCCTTTGACAATATTCAGAATGCTTGGATTAGACCTCAGCCTTGGGTGAGTTTTTGCCAAAGAAGAGTGTGCAATGAGGCTAAGGGTTCCTCTGGGTGTGTGGACTGCACTGTTTCCTGTGAGCATGTACCTCATTCTCACTTGTTACTAGAACATTCTCATGAGACACTCACATTGTAGCAGGACAAAAGATGTCTCCACTAGATTGACCCGACACATGGTGATCTCTACTGCTAAGCCTGGGTCCTCTTTTTCTTACTTATCCCAGGAAGCCACTCACCTTAACATTGAATGACTCTTCAACCCCCGTCATTCTAAGATCCCCTTCAGGGTCCAATTATTTCTTTATACCTCCTCCAATAATACAGTCTTTAGTGATGTCCAGTTTTGTATGTCTTTATTGTACTCTCCCCACAGCCTGGCAAATATCCCATGCCCCAAAGCCACCTTACATAGCGAGTCCTTGTCACACTGATGTGGCCAAGCAAATCTCCCTCCAGCATTATAACTCTGAGATATTTTTAGGGGTGTGGGGAACTGAGAAGATGGAATGTTCTTCCCATTGCTATTTGTACAGGAAGTATACGAGAAGGTAAGAGTAGGTTGCTGGAACAAGGAATCCCAGTAGACATAAATAATAAATAAACTAGATGTTTATTCTTTCCTCTCCCATCTTCCTGGCTGTGTTTAGCAGAACAGCTCTGCCCCTTGTGGTGCCCATTTTCTTCCAAGACATCTGCTTATTCATTGCACTACTGTCCGTGGTTGAAGAGGCTCTCCACCACATCCATATTGAGGCCAGTGTGGAAAGAGAGGAAGGAGTGTAGGCAGGCACTACCACACCACCTGGTTTCAGAAGGATGCGCAACACTTCAGTATGTCCACAGCAGGAACTCAGGGCCATTTCTGAGTGTATCTGCAAGACACTCTGCAAAAGATATTCTAACCACCTACACACAAGAAGAAAAAAAAAACTTAAAAATTGATTTAATCAATCATTATAGATCTCGGCCTCAAGAAAGTACTAGAAACAGTAAAGATTTCTGGAAAAAGAGAATTCCTTAATCTAATAGTTCCACTCAATAAATCAGTAGGACTAAAGGAAATAGAATGCCAACATTGGAAACTATCAGGCAAGATTCACCGACCCCTCAAAAGAGGTTCTGATTAGAGACGTCACTACAATAAACTGTGTACCTTCTCATGGTCACATGATACTCATTAATTACAAAGGGAGAAGTCCTGTTTACATCATGGAAAGACCTAGCAACTCTAGCCTCAGCCCAGTAAGCAACATTTACGCTGGCTCATGCACTACCATACATGATTAGGAGGTCCCAGATTAATGCTGCCAAATAATGAGAAAATATCGAATAAAAACAAACCAATGGACATCTCACAAAAGTATTACTCAAAAGCCTTGGAAAGAGCTCAGGAGAACAGAAAAAGTTAGGGCCTGACATGGACTAGAGGATGCCGAAGACAGGATAACTAAGTGCCTTGCAGAACACAAGACTGGTTTCGGCCAGAGAAAGAAAGGATACTGGCCAGCTACTCTTCACAAGGCAACATTCCAGTATGCCTGTAGTGGCATGGTAGTTTTATGGCAGCACTCGTGTGTTGACGGAGATGGGTTTACTGTAGTTATGTCAAACATGAGCAGAGGTGGAGAGGGAAGCCCAATGAAAGGCCTATGAGGATGCCTCTATTCTGCCACTTACCCATATAACTAAAATTATTTCCAAATTAAATGTTAAGAAAGAGAAACATCAAGTACTGTGTCACTGTGCCACACTCTCATGGATAATGGAAACCTGGAACCCACTGAATTGAAAGATTCAGAACAATCCTTCAACACATCATTGTGTTGCAATGTTCAAAGTTAGTAGTTTGGACAGATGAAATGGCTCTGGGGGTCAGGCTCTTGGTGCCTGACAACCTGAGTTTGATCCCTGAGACCCATATAACACAAAACAAGAATTGATTCCTGCAAGTTGTCCGAGTACCTATAAACACACAAGAAAGCATGTAGGCACCGATACACATACATATGCACATGCATGCATACATACAGTACATAAATAAGTAGAAAGTATAATTTTAAAACATAAGAATAACATATAATGAGTAGGTATTCCCCCTTTCATTTGATAAAAATCTAACTCTAGGATATTTCTTTTAAAATTATTATTGGCATACATTCATTATGTGTAGTGCTGAATTTCATAAAGACATTTTTGTTCAAGCAGATCATGCATTTGGACCCTATCTGCCTTCTGGTATGTTCATTAAAATCTGTCCTACCTCTCCACTCATGGTAGCACACAGGAGACAGAGACCAGAGAGTCTCTGTGAGTTTCAAACCAGACTTCTCTATATAGTAAGGCCTCATCTCAAAACAAAAAAACCATAGGGACTCTGCTGTTCTTTTAGCAAACGCTCCAGTGATTGTCTTCCTCCGCGGATTGCCTGTTCCGTTGGGTGAAGTGCCAGCTAAGGTTCTGCACAGATTTGGGGTTGGAGTTGTGGCTCAGATTCTCCAGGTAGCTATGAAAGCTGTGAGCTGTTAAACAGGAAGTCATTTGCTAAGTTCTGTGAGCTCAGCTGCAGCCACGGAAATGCTCCACTGTGTATTGAAAATGGGACATCAAGGCTCGCACTCATTGCTTAAGATACAAAAAGTCGTCCACATAGAAACTGTCATCTTATTGCAAGACCTAAGTTTCTCTTGAGTTCCTACAATTGAGGACAGCAGAGCCAGGTTATGGGAAGACCCTCAGATGTGGACTCAGAAGCTTGGGTTCAACTCCTCTCCCTGCTAATAATTTTAGATCCAGTAAGCAATATCGGTAAGGAGATGTTCTCAAATGCAAATAGGGCATTTATGATGGCCTAAGCCCCATGGCAGGATCTCGGCCATTGCCTTGTTCCTCTTACCTTGCCCTGCTAACAGGATGAGGTGGGATCTGTTATTCTGCTTATCAACTTTTAATAATATGGGGCAGATCTTGCCTCTTAGTTGATCATTAGGGCCTCATTTCTTTTACTACAAAGTCTACTCTATCCAAAATAAAATGCAAATCTGATTTCTCGTTGTCTCCATTCATTCTGTCACCAACCTCTTTCTCTCTCATCCATGGACACTCCTCCAAGGCCTAAACCTAGGTTGAGAACTGCTGAGGGAGAATGAACTGTGGCTCACCCCTGCAGGTAGCCTCTGCCTGGATTTTTCTCTCTTCCTCCCTGTCACTTGCCCCATCCCCAAGTCCCCCACTTTCAAATGTATGGGGACTTTTATCATTGAGAGTGCTTAGCAAGCCCTTTACCTGGTAGTCAATTGCACTGGGTTTTAGAGTCAGTTGCACTTGGATTCATTCTTCCAGGCAAGATTTATTGAGCATCAATAACATCTCAGGTTCTGAGACATAAAAGGTCAGAAAACAGTGGGAAAGGCCTCACCTTCCAGAGACCTCCTTCCAGCTTAGGAGCCAAAGAACTAACAAACAATGCAATAAATACGCAACACAGAGCCAGGCTTCATATGCCTCCGATATTATACACTGGAGGCACAATGCCATGTCTGTGACATCTCTTCTCAACTGTGTGACATTCACTGAATTGTGAAGAGACCCCAGATAAGTTTAGGTGACAGCTCCTTCTACAAGGCATCAGTTCTGTGTTCTTTAAAGATGGAAATGTCACCAATGTCAAAGAAAAACTGGCATGCTATTTCAGGCCAAATGAGACCAAGAACATGAAAACTAAAAGAAATTTGTAATCTTAGATGAGATACTAAGGAAGGTTCTTTGTGTGTGTGTGTGTATGTGTGTGTGTGTGTGTGTGTGTGTGTGTTCTTGAGATATCACTGGTCCAGTTTTTGAAATCTACCCATAAGAAACAAACATGCATTCACGTGTATGGTATTTTCATAATGAAATACTTTTCTTCTCCAGAAATATGTACCAAAGAATTCAGAACTGTTGAAGGTTAGTTTGTGTAATGTTGACCCTCTAAAAACAATAGCAATGGCAATGATTATCATAATCCTTATCGATGGGCCAGAAGAAAGGATAAGAAAAGCAAATATTGGGAAATTATTAACAACTGTTCAGTCTTGCTAAATGGGGAAATCTGTACTCCTGGGTTATTCTTGCCAATGTTCCGTGAGCTTAAAATTCTTTAAAATAAACAGCTAAAATAAAATATATATAATAATAAACCACTCTAAAAAGTCAAGTGGAACAGAGCCAGGGCATAGATCTGAAGAGACTGAGAAATGAGAAAGCCTATACAGGGGCAGCAGAGGCCTGGGCAGGGGCAACAGAGGCCTGGGCAGGGGCAGCAAAGGCCTGGGCAGGGGCAGCAGAGGCCTGGGCAGGGGCAGCAGAAGCCTGGGCAAGGGCAGCAGAGGCCTGGGCAGGGGCAGCAGAGGCCTGGGCAGCAGCACTCTTGGATTGGCTGACCAGAGTCAAAGTCATGAGAAGAACAAAGAACAAGAGTGATTGGGATAGCCAATCCTCAGTTCCAGTGAGACCTTGGTGGGCACTGAAGGGGTGTCTGGTGCGATAGTACCTAGGGTAAGGATCTGTTATCAGGCCTCCATATTAGAAAGTCACTGGGGACATCTTTGCAGGAAGTAGAGTGAAAACAGAATGTAATTCCTGGACATGGGCAGAGAACCCAAGAGAAAGGTGAGGTGGGTGTCAGATGGGACCCATATGATGGCATCAGAGGTCTGCCAAGTGGATGGAATCTGCATAGATTTTTAAAGAAGTCCAGATAGATGTGTTGGCCACTGGACAAGATATGAAGCACAGAACAGAAATAGGCAATCACTGGTAACTTCAGAACCTGAGGCCCAATGAACTGAGTGAAATGATGGGTTGGCTACTTACAGACTGAATGACGAGAACCCGAGGAAGGATATTGCTTTCAAGGACACAAGGTCAGCAATTCAGGGACCTTTTTCTGTAAGAAATTAACCACACCATAGACCGCCAAGCTCTCCTATTACAAGCCTTGCTCAGGTCTCTGGGCCACCCTAGAAGACAGGTACGGTAGACCAAAGTAAGTCACATGTTCCTCTAGGGTGGTTTCTGTGCCAGCAGGATGCAGTCTGAGCACGGTGAGCACGGAGAAGCTGCTCATAGCAACACTCTATTCATCACAGCTGACATATGTACCCTAAAAAAAAATGTCCCTTCCAAGCTCTTGAACCACCTCCAAGCTATATCCTGGATAGAGCCTCTCCTCTGATCTTGCCTGTCCACCACTGAGCTTCCTCAGTCTGAGTATGCTTTGACTGAGTGCTTCGCATTCAGCACCGTTAGACTCGGGCTGATAAAACCTTCTGGCTTTAGGCCTTGTGGTCAAGAGAAACTGTTTTCTCTGTTTCCTTCTACTTCACAGGGCAGTGGTACTATAGAATAGCTTGCATAGATGTGGTACCGAGGCAGGGCAGGGCAGGTAACACCACAGGTACAGAGTTCTGTGGTTTGGAGAGGAGATAGGAGGTTGGCTGAAGTTCCTGGCAAAGAATGAAGTTAAAGTTGGCAGAAAGGAAGACTCGGGGCCTTGCAAGCCAGGACACTGTTTAGGTAACTCTGTGATTGCCCTCCCAAAAACTCTGGGAAATCTAAGTTTATAATGCAGAAGGTCCACCTGTATAATACTCACTTAAAAACAAAGTTCCCTTCCCACGCCAAAAACTCTTCTGTAGGTGAGGATAAAGGGATGGGTAAAGCAGAGTCCTCACCACCGAGGATAAGGCGAGAGTGGACAGGGTTTGGGTAAAGCAGAGTCGTCACCGCCGAGGATAAGGCGAGAGTGGACAAGGTTTGCCCTGGTAGTGTAGTGCTCAGGATATGGTTGCCTGATGACATGGCATACTAAACTTTATGGTGAAATGACAGAAATCTCCAGGAGCCATGTCCAGGAGGCTAAGACAGCCTCCCTGTTTTCCATCCTCGGTACCTAGTAGGCTAGACTCTGGGTGAATGATTGGTAGACAGCACCAAGGACAGAACAGGAGCCACCTTGGTGCAGCTCTTTCTGAGAGACAGGCATCGCTCTAGGAACACAGTGTTGTTTCTCGGCAAGCTTTCATGGAGGACTGTGCTTGTTATGGTTGCTGTAATAAAAGTGCCGCAGACTGGATGACATAAATAATGGGGTTATTTTTTTCTTCATTCTAGGGGCTGGGGAGCCGAATCAATACATTAAGTTCCTCTGAGGTTTCCCTCGCCTGGCTTTGCAGAAGGCTCCTTCTCTCGTGTCTTTACCTGGTCATTTCTTCATGTGTCTATGGGCATTATTTCTAGTGCGTGCATGTGTGGGTGAGTGTGTATGTGCATGCATGCATGCATGCATGCGTGCGTGTGTGGGTGTGTTTGCATGAGGGTGGGCATGAGTCCATTCATCTGCATAGAGGTCAGAGGTCAATGTTGGGTACCTTCCTCTGTTCCTCTGCCACTCACTCCCTTATATTTGGAGACAGGGCTTCTCACTAAACCTAGGATTCACCAATTCAACAAAAGGCTAGCCATTGAGCTCCACTGACCTATCTATCTCTGTTCTCCAAATGCTGGCATTACAAATGCATGATTTCGCACCCAGCTCTTACATGGAGATGGGAATTTGGATACCAGTGCTTATGGAGCAAAAAATTCCCCACTTGCCATCTCCCCATCCCCCAAATGTCCTCTGCTGGTGAGGGCACCAGTCAGATTGGATTACAGCATATTGTAATGGTCCTGTTTTGACTTTAATTACCTCTGTAAAAGCCAGATCTCCAAACATAGTCACATTCAGAGGTACAGGGTGGAGTGTGAAGCCTTCAGTGTAAGACTTCGGGAAGACAATTCAGACTGTGATCGGTCCCTACTATTTACAAGGCAGTGCTTAACAAACAAAGCTTAGTGTTGTACATAGCGTACATGTTGATTCTGTAGTCCTCTGGTTATTTAATCAGTGGGTTCTGTGAATCAAATTCCTGAATATCTCATGATCTAAACTCCTTGTATGCTTTTGAGATGGCTTTTTCCATAATGTGCCCAGCCAACATCTATCAAGAGTCAAGTCCTTCTCTTTGCTCTTGAAAAGAAAAATGATTGGTCCCAAAATTGACCCCTCCTCAGTTTCCCTTAGCAGCAGCAGCAGCAACATGTGAACCAGAAGAGACCAAATGTAGTTGGGTTTAGCGGCTGCAGTATTTTACATCTCGGCTTGACTGGCCTGGATAGGCCATGTGGATCAACAGCCATAATTGCCATCCATCCTCTGTGCCTTTTAGACAGGGTTTCTCCTGGTAAGACTCCACAGATGGTAAGAGTCATGGAGACATTCATTCTACAAGTCTTCCTTCGGGCTGATAATGAACCCTCATGTGTATACCTCAAAGACCAATGTGAACATTGCTAATGATTCTCTGAGTTTAAAAAGAAGGGCAAGTTTACAGTACACACTCCATCTGGAAGCAGTTCACACCCAACTTCTTTGCTCCAGTCACTACTAAATGTGCCTCCTCCTATGTTTCCCAGCCCAGCTCCATCATGGTCAGAAGCTCTATTCACTTACGCACTGAGCAGCTGCATATCATGCTGTCAATCCCTCTGCTCCTGGCCCCAGTAGAAACTCAGACTATTTCCTTATGCTGAGATTAATTCCTGAGCTTATATCCTCCCTCACCTCTAGTGGCTTCTCACCTCATTTTTTCTCTTTCCAAGGAGCGGTCTCTAAATGTACCCTGTATGACCCCAATGACATCATACTTAGGAGACAATTTATGACTCTGCTGATATCATACTCAAGACAATGTATTACTATGCTGATATCATAACCAGGAGTCATCTCAGAAAAAAACACAAAGACATGGATAGCTAATGCATCTTTGGACAGAAGTTTAAGGTTATCCTTAGCTTCATCGTGAGTTTAAGACCAACCTAGGCTTTAATATAAGATCCTGTCTCAAACACTAGACAGCAGTCATAGTCTGCTTACTACTTTGTGACATCAATGCATGGTCTTCTGTCACCTCCAAGCTTTCCCAGTGTTGCTGCTTGCCTGTAGGAACACACCCTACACATCTGAAGAATAGACTCTGGTCTTTTGTTTCAGTGTCCTGCAGAGTCAGAGCTGTGAGAGAATTTGGAAGCACTAAGTAAATCTTCCCCATTCTTGTTGGGACTCAAGCCACAGGGCTTCAGGGACTTGCTTCAACCATGCAACTATTGCAAGCAGAATATGGAGTTGGTCCTGTTCAATATATGTTTCTTTACAGGCTATTCATTAATACAATTGGGAGAAATTTTCTGACCTTTAAATCACTGTCTAAACTCTAATGAATCTAACCCAAAATGTATTATGCTTGCAATGAAAGAAATCATACATAGACCAGAGAGATGGTTCAGTCAATAAAGTGCATAAGGGCCTGAGTTCTAGTCCTCAGCACCCACCCAAAAAGGCAGGCATAGTGCTGTATGTTTGTAATTCCAGTTTGGAGGAAAGCAGAGGAAAGAGGATCTCAAGAACTAACCAGGCAAGCCAGCCAATCAGCGAGCTTTGCATCCAGTCAAAGAACCTGGATCAAAACTAAAATGGAGAATAATGGAGGAAAACACCCAAGGCCTGGCTTTCATTTGCACACACGTGTGCACGCACATGCATGTGCATACACATACACACATACATACCCACACATGAAAGAAATCCAATGCAATAATTAATAACTCAGCATTAAAATTGGAAAGTTCATCATAGGCCCTGAACTCTCCCAAAACCAGAGCACACTGTATGCCCACTAGCCTTGGGTGTGTCTGGGAAGCACTCCGCCAAACCACAGGCTCGGCTAACCTAGACATAGACTCAGATGTCCACGTTGTTGATGGAGGGGAAGGGGCGTGTGTCTCAGAGTGGATGCACTTGGGCAAGGACTGATCACCTGCCTCTGCTTGCCAAGTAACTCATTCCCCTCATGCTTAGATCATCAATTAATTTAATCATATCTTTACAGGATATAAAAAAAAGTCAACAAGAAGATGTAAACTATTTTACAGGACATGAAATGTCAAGAAGAAAAACATGTTCATTTTCAATATCAAAGATGTAGATCACATAGGAAAATTCAGGCTGAGATATTTGCTTGTCAACAGTTCTCCGATAACCTCACCTGAATCCTGATATGAAAGCCAGTGTGGAACTGATGCTGTTTTACATAGCTGAGAGGATGTTTGTAAAGGCAACTGATGGGTTAGCATCAACAAGCAGGAAAATCAGCTCGGCGTGCCCACAGGGACTGTATGCCTCCCAAGCCACTGCTGGTGTGGGCAGACTGGTTTGCAACACACTTTCCTACATAATTCAGACTTGAGGTTCTGCTTGGAAGGTCAAGCACATGCAGGTTACTTAGCTTCATCTCAACTACAGATTCCCCAATGGGTGAATCAACATGCCTGCATTATGGTCGTCTTCAGGCTAAATTCTCCATGTGCTCGCAGGATGCTTATTAATATCTGTGTGCTTCCTAATGAGCTGCCACCTAAGTGGCGCCAGCATGGCAGCTGTGTAGATCACTGCTAAATTCCCAGCTACTACCAGGGTGACAAATCATACGAAGCTGAGAGATTTTCCTAAGAGGAGGTTGAGGGTGGGTTATTTTCTCACCAAAGTTCATTTGGTTTCACGGGGCTTTAAAGTCAGAGACTTATATATGGAGCTTCATTCTGTGACTTACTGGCATTTAAATTCCCATGTGTCTTAGGGTTTCTCTTGCTGTGAAGAGACACCAGGACCAAGGTAACTCTTATAAAGGACAACATTTAATTGGGGCTGGCTTACCGGTTCTAAGGTTTAGTCTATTTTCATCAAGGCAGGATCATGGCAGCATTCAGGCAGGCATGATGCTGAAGGAGCTGAGAGTTCTACATCTTGTTCTGAAGACAAACAGGAGAAGACCTACATCCAGGCAGCTAGGTTGGGTCTCAAAGCCCACCCCCACAGTGACACACTTCCTTCAACAAGGCGACACCTCCTAATAGTGCCACTTCCTAGGCCAAGCATATTCAAACCACCACACACCACATCTCTAGTTTCTCATCTGTAAAATAGGTAGTGATCTGTGCCTTCCTAGCATCCTGCTCATCACTGTACATCACTCCACAGTACATCAGCCTCTTCTGTCTGTAAGCTAGTCTTTCTCTTCCAGTTCTTGACATCTCCTCCCTCTCCCTCCTGGTTTCTCTCATGTTCTGAACAGTCAAAAGATAACTATCCTGGTCTGGAAGAAGCTCAGCCAATAACATGCTTGCAAGTGCCCAGGAACCACATTAAAAATAAATGCCAGCCATGATCATAGATGCCTAGCAATTCCAGTACTGTGGAAGGGAGACAGATGGATCCTGAAGAATACAGTCTATCTTATACTACTTTCTTTCTGTCTCAAAAAAATGAGGTGGATGGCACCTGAAGAACAGCATATGTGGTGTTCTCTGGCCTTCACATGTACCTGCATGCACATGAACCACACCCCTTCAGACAGCACACACATGAAGATCTGTATTCAATAAGCACCAGCCCTGCTGGCTTGCTTGTATCCTGCTAGCTGCCCAATTCTTGTACATTACACCCACCCCTTCGCAAGGACAGAGCTCAACAACCAGACCTGTTAGGCACCATCAGATTAAAAGCAGCTTGAAAATAACTACCATTTAAGCAAAATTCTCCACAAAGTGCTAAGATGTTACAGTCCTCTCCAGATATGGTATCTCTTTACTAAAATGCATCAAGGCAAACTCAGAGAAACTCTTTGGCCACCCACCACCACATCTATGTCTTCCTCTCTGGACTTTCTTTCTCAAAACCTTGTTACCACACATTCAGAGCTTCATAGAATCTGCTGTTAGGCTAAGACCTCTCAAAGGCAACCCTTTGCAGAGCCTTAAACCTCACATGACTTAAATTGGGCTTGGAATAAATTTGACCCCATTGACTTTCCATCCTTCTCCCAATCATTCCCCGCCTTTAGCTTCCATAATATCCCCTTTTCTAGGCCCCTTCCTTGGTAGCTTCTTCTCAAATACCACTGCCTGGCCTCATGAATATTCTCATGTACATTTGCACTATCATTTTATTCTCACCTACATTTGCACTACCCTGGGTTCTGTCCTTAGGCAGTCTCTCGTGGGTCTGCTTATGACATATAGAGTGACTTCCTTTGGTCTCATGGCCCTGATTTCCATCCATACCTCATGCCTCCTCCCTCACTATCCAGCTTAGACCTTCCTCCTGAATGTCAAAATCATGTGTCTACTTACCAACATTTCTACTCCCCTCAAATTTCAATAAGCATCTCAGACCTCCTGTTCTCCATGGCAACGTGTCTTCTCTGATGCTCTTCTAGGAAAAGGGCATGCCTCTGTTCACTCGGTTGCGCCCATCAGAAACCTTAGAGTACCTCATTTATATCCTCTTACCCTTCAACAAACGCCTGAGTCAACTTTCCAAATGCACCTAGAATCCAAGCGTGTCTTACCAGGTCTGTCAGAATCACCTCTCAGCTGGCTACTTTTTACAGTCATCTCCCAGCAGGTCTCCTTACCTCAATCTTGCCTTCTCAAACACCCCCTAGAGAAGTCTTTCCAATAAAAGTCTGCCCCCATCATCTCCTTGCTCTGAACCATTGCCCTTAGGATGAATTCCACAGCCCTTGCCATGACCAGCAAGGAAACCCCAACCTGAGCTGACTTGAGACCCATGCCCTTGCTGCATCCTTGTTTGTTGCTACATGGATGGTGCTTTCTCACTGGGACCATTGCTGCTGGCTTCCTCATTACCCACACTGTTCTTCTGCTGGTTGCCCAGCTTCCAGCAATGTCTTGCGGCAAGTTTCCTCCTCTAGCCACAATGCTCCCCTATAACATCACCCACTCACCCACCCACCACTTTCTTCACGTCTCTGCTCAAATGTCAAATAAACCTGCTTGTGACCTTCAGAAGCCTGTATCGCTTGTTATTTCCCTTTGTAATATATGTGCTCCCCCAAGTATGCTGCCCTTTATTCTTTATTTTCCTCTGACTTCAGACCTTAGGGAGGTCAATCTCACTGTTGAACATTTTTCACTGCTCAGTCACCAAAACTGGGCACTATTACCGGCTCCTAGTAGCATCCAAGTGGATATTCATTAGTGAGTTATTCGATGACTGAGGGAATGAATGATCCCCTCTCTGCAAGGTTTTCTAAGATGAGAGACTGGGGATATAGTTCGGTGGTAGACTGCTATGTACAAAGCCCAGCATTTGACCACAATCTCCAGATGAATACATACATGAATAAAGTTTACTGATTTTTTTTTTGTTACATGTATTTGGTCCATCTTACATTGTGTAATTGAGTTCCATTTATCGAAACTCCATAGAGAGGAACACACCACAAACCTTCTGGTGGTGTGCCGCAGTTTCTTGTTGCTTCCTCAGACTCGGGCTGATTGGCAGTGATGTCAGCTGAGACAGATGCAGCTGCTGAGGCAAGACTTGTGGAGGCTATGTGGTGATGTTTGGAGGGTATAAACAGAACTCGGTGGACTGTGACGAGAGCTGAGCTTGGCTTGTTGGTAGAGCTAACTGTGTAATGCTTGTGGCTCTTGAGTCTTTGTTGATCTTCACTTCCCTGAGAGAGGCACAGCTGAGAACTTCTCTTGACACTTCTGTTGTCCCTCCTGTTGACTTATGTCGAGGCTAAAGGCTGGCTGCTAGGTCATGTCACATGTCACCGCTGTTGCTAACCCAACTCTATTGAACTGGAATGTTGGTGTATCTGTGAAGTGTTTGTGAGTGGATCAAGCTATCGCTGTTAACTTGTGAATTGAACTGTCAATTTCCAGATAACACAGATGGGATTTGTTCTAAAGATCCTTTCTTCTTCTTCTTAGATTTATTTATTTTTTATATGTAAGTACATGTAGTTGTCTTCAGAAAATTCAGAAGAGGGCCTGATGCCACCATGTGGTTGTGAGCCACCATGTGGTTGTGAGCCACCATGTGGTTACTGGTATTTGAACTCAGGATCTTCAGAAAAGCAGTCAGGCTCTTAACCACTGAGCTATCTTTCCAGCCCCCTAAAGATCCTTCCTAAACAGGTCCATTTTCCCCATATCTTTTTTCCCCCTACTACCTCTGGTAAGTGGTGGGCTAAAAGGGAGGTTAAAGCATTTAAGAACCGTCATTAAAATAAGGTTTTAAAAAAATTAAAGTTATGGTAGGAGGAGAGGGGATCAAAGGGGGTTGGCTGCAGGGAAGGAGTGGGGGAGGATCAAATATGGAGGGTGTTGGCTGTTTTCCTGGTTGCTTTTGGATTTGATCTCTTCTTTTTTTTTTAAACATTTATTGCATTATGATGAGAAAAGTTACATGATTTCAATTTATCTGAATTTGTTAACATTTAAAAACATATTTTAATTAAAAAGAATTGAATCTCATTCTTGTTCCCCTTTTGTACCACCGCTCCTCCCAGAGACCCCCCCTTCAGTACCTACAATATCTTTTTTGTCATATTCCTTAAAATTTATAA
>NW_022196906.1:105584028-105593510 GCF_008632895.1 Mastomys coucha | reverse complement strand
GCAGAGCTTGTGCCCAAGGTCTGCTCTGGACCCCAGCCCAGACAGACCAGAAGGAACCCAAGTCACTGAGCTGGCAGAGTTCCTGTGTGCCTTGTCCTGCTGGTCCCAGTTACTCCCAGTGTTGGGACAGATGTTGGTTCCTGCTCACCTCTGTGTTTACTGAAATGTTAAGCACTGAGGTATGAGTCATGTCCAGCACATAAGAAGATACTTCAAAATATTTGTGGAAGCAAACTGTATGGCTCGGTGGTTAAGAGCACTTGCTGCTCTTCTGGAGGACCTGAGTTCGGTTCCCAGCACCCGTGTCAGGCTGCTCATAATTGCCTATGTCTCCATCTACAGGGGATACTACACTTCCTTTTTTGCTCTGGGGTTATCTGCACACATGTAGTATAGACTCACACAACACCTAAAAATGTCTTTTAAATCTTTTATTTTAAAAAGAATATTATTCTAAATAGAGCTTACCTCAGTGGCTGTGCATGGGAATTGATCATGTTTGACCTATGTGCCGGTCAGTCTCTGCTTGAATTTCCTCATTGAGTATCTTCCTCTCTGGTCTCAGCTCCTTTAAGGTTATATGGAGAAAGTGCTCTTTTGAACTTGCAACTAAGATTCTATTTAATTGGTAGGCATGTCTTTTTTTTTTTAACTTTTTATTAGTTCTTCATGAATTTCACATCATGCTCCCAAATCCTACTCACACCCCCTCATACCTGCCCTCCACCCTTGCAACCTCCCCCACAAACAAAGAAGAAAATAATCTCCTTGTGGAAACTGCAGTGTATCACAGTGTGTCCCATAGTCTGCCCTTTTGTCCACATATCTTTGCTTGTAAATGCTTCGTGTAAGGACTCATTGGTCTGGTTGGAAGCCTCTGATTTCTGCCACTCAGTAAATACTGGGATCATTGAAGCTCTTCTCAGATATCCAGTTGTTGCCCTGGGTCACAAAGCTCCTGTAGCAGTTCATTGATGGGGTAGATATTGGGGTAGGCTGATTCAAAGCCCTGGATCGGAGCCTGAGCGGTATCTGAGCTGGTCAGCCTCTCCACTCTCACACCCTTAGGGTCAGCTCACCAGCACTCCTACAACCAGGGCCAGCTCTACCCTTCAAGGTACAGGACACACTTTCCTGAGTGTAGCAGAAGGTGTTAGATATAGCCAGGTCTCCCACTCACACGACCGCCAGGCCAGCTGTAGGTGACAAGGGGCATGCTGCTACATGGCACACAAGCTGCGGGCTCAGCTCTCCCATGGCCACACCCTTGGGCTGGTTCACCTGTGCTCCTAACAATCAGGTTCAGCTATACTGTGCTACCTAAGTGAGGTACAGGGTCTGCTGTCCAGCTCTGATGACCTTGGGGCTAGCTCTCCTGCCTGCCATAGGTGGCAAGGAGTGAGGGGTGTGTGTGTGGCATCTCTCCCTCATCCATGTCACTGAATGTTAGACAAACAAAGAGGCTAGCTCTCCCATGCACATACACTCAGGCCTCCCAGCTCAGGCCTTTTCTCACCCCTCCCCACACACCCAGGGTCAGTCAGCTCTACTGTGCTCCCCAGGTAAGGTGCAGGGCCCTGCTCTCCTGAGTCCTGCAGGTAGTAAAAGGAAAGGGACCTCTCTCTTGCCCTTATGACCCTAGTGTCAGGTCTCCCACCTGCTACAGGTGGTGAAGGGGCATGGGGGAAGAGGGTATCTTTCCCTCATCTGGGTAGGCATGTCTTTCAATGAGAAATGTCCCATTGGCTTCCAACAAAATCTCTGGCTCTAGAAGCGGGAGGGCCCCCTTGCCTGACACGGTGTCCGCCCACACATGCCAGGGCAAGGAATAGAAGTGCTAACTTCTGTGTAAACTTCCAGAGAACACAGCCCTCTTCCCTATTCCAAACTCCTTTACACTAGCCAGGAGAGGTTCCATGTTCCTAAGACCTGGTGTAACCTGCACTCTTGACCAACACCTCACTGACCAAGAAAGGAATGAGCCCGAGATCAGCAGAAGGCAGGTTTAACGTTGAACCTGGTTTTCATGAGATGTTTGACCTTAAGCTGGCTGCTTGTTCTCCTCTGTGTCTCCAAGACTCCAATAACACTGTCCTGGCCTGCACTCCTGTGTTGGTTCCACACTATCCTGTAAGCACAGCAGTTGTGCAACTGAATAGCATCAACTACCATCAGAGTTCTGACTGTGGGTGTGTGGGATAGACAGTCTGCATAGGACTCGGCTGGGAAGTTGTGGTCTCCACTAGAGGCCCCTTTTTGTCTTGCTGGAGGTGGTGTGAATCAGGCCAGTGACCTCCCTGGGTAAAGGAGCCTTGACTTGCACAATCCCTCAGGTTATCACATATTTGTTCCTGAAAGCATTTGGCAGGCTTCCGAAGGAGCTACAGGGTCCTGCCTTCAAACTGGCTTAGAGTTCTTCTCCACCACACCAACACATTCTTCTCTCTCATTAGTTCTCCTTGTTCCCTATCAGCCTTGCTCATGCTCTTGTCATTCACACATACATACATACATACACATACACACTCATATAAATATATATACATACATATATATATATATATATATATATATATATATATATATATATATATATATATATATATATATATACATGATTTTCATGCTTCTGTATCCTAAAGAAAACATGTTATTTCTCTTTCTGAGACTGGGTTGATTTACTTAACTCAGTTAGGTTACTATCTCCAGTTACATCATTTTCCCTCAAATAACATTACTTTCTTCATCTTTATGACCAAAAAGAATATGCATGTATATATATGTATATATGTGATATATGTGATGTATATGTATATATGATATATATGTATATATGTCTCACATTCTTCCTCTGTCCCTCTGTCTCCTGACATCTAGAATAGGTAATAGACAAGTGACTTAGCTTTTGAGGATGTGCTCAACCAGTAATGTACTTTTATGAATTGTTCTTATGTGACAGTACAATGTTCAATGAATATATAGTTAATTTTTTTTAAATATAATTGTCCGTGCATATGCACACAGGCATCCCAGTACACAGGTGGCAATCACAGTACACAGGCAATGGTCACAGTACACAGGCAATGGTCACAGTACACAGGCAATGGTCACAGTACACAGGCGGTGGTCACAGTACACAGGCGGTGGTCACAGTACGACTTGTGTGAGTCAGTTCTCTTGCCATCATGTGGGTCCCAGGAATGGACCTCAGGTCTCCAGGCTTGGTAATGAAAGACCCCCATAGGGGACCCCCCACCCGAGTCCCAGGAGATGTGCACCCAAAGAAACACAAGAGACCGTCTTGATGCAAACACACGAGGCAGTTTAATATCGGAGTGCTCCGGATCCACTCATATCTCACGCAGGAGATAGAGGAATCGATCCCCAGGCTCAGGGGTTAGGGGTTTATATAGGAAGAAGGTCTGGGGAAACAAAGGAATTGGTGTGGCTTTACATGATTGGCTATTTTAAATGTAGTTCGTGCAGATCAGAGTGGAAAATTCCTAAAAGGGGAGACTATCCGGGGGAGGGGGCCGTTTCTAGCTGACCTTCAGCTATATCTAAGAGGACCAGATGGCCCATTACTCAGTGTCCACCCAGGCACGTCCTTGCATGTCTGGGCCCCGGACATGTCCTTGCATATTTTGGTTCTATCTTTATGGTTTATGTCTTCCTGACTTGTCAGTCCCTGGGATATCTAACAGCTTGCTTTTGCTTAGGTTTGTTTGAACATTCACAGGCCTAGCCCACGGTGTCTTTCTCCAACTTGTAATTTTCACACGCTTCAAACTCAATTTCTCTTTTCAAAACTTAACTTCTCCTCTCAGTAACAAGTGCCTTTTACTTGCTAATCCCGTTCATCAGCCTCACATTAAAGTGAAATCAAAGTTCAAATGCCTGGGTGGCTCCCATCTGAACCCTCAGCAGCAGGCTGAGGGAAGACGGTATCTTGCAAGTCTGAGGACGATCTTGGCTGCGTAGTAAGTTCTAAGCCAGCCTAGGCTATGATGAGAGATCTCGTCTCATCTGTGTCCCTAAATCCTTAAGCCAACAAGTTCGCAGAGTGGAAAACAGACTCTATTCAGCCAGTGGTTAAGAGCCCTTGCTGCTGTTCCAGATGACCTGAGTTCAGCCCCTTGCAAAATCACACTGAAAAGATCATTCAGTGGAGAAGTGCATCCTTCTTGTGCTATGTGCCTGTTCCTTAGCTCTGTGACCTCAAGAAGTCAAGATAGAGGTTGGGAGGGAGGTGACAAGTTTGACATTGCCCCACCAGCTCTTCTTCAGTGTCCTCAGGGAGCCTGGCCCCACTGTGTGGAGACTCCAGTCAGCACAGGGCACCTCTATGCATAGCAAGAATGGCTACAGATGAATACTTAACAAAGGAGCCCCTCAAAGCTGTTGGAACCCCTGAAAGCCATACAGCTGATTCATTGTTTACTCCTTCTAGCTGGGTGGTGGAGGGGAGACAGGTGCTAAGGGCTGATAATGAAATGCATGAGAGATTTTTTGAAGAACCATGTTAGCTGGCAAGGCTGAGCAAAGCCAAGGTTGATGCAGACTGTGACCAGCGCTGAGGGCCCGGGAGTCTGAGCGGCAGGAGTTGGACCTTTTGTCTGTTTAGTGCAGGGATTGAGCCTAGCTCTTTACCCATGCCAGGCAAGCACTGTGCCCCTGAGCTGTATCTTCAGCCTTGTTTTTTCACTATTTAATTTTCAATCCGTGACCCTGCCAAAGCTGAATCAAACTAACTGTGCAGGCCTTGTGATCTGCAGGCTGCAGCGTCCTGAGTAGCTGGAGGTCTAGGCCTGCACTACCACATTTGGCTGAAGCTGTTCTTTATGCCTAAGAAAAAGAGAATTTCTAGGGGGTTTTAAGCACAAAACTCCCGCACTCACATCTGTGCGCCCAGAAGCTCCCTCCTGCAGGGTCAGATTAGTGATGCAGACTGGACGCAAGTCCTGCGAGCACCCTTCCAAATCCACGTGGTGTCTCACCAGAAGTCCCACAGGCAAAAAAGAAATGATCTAGTTTACCGAGGCTGAAAACCAGGGCAAGGACACCTGAAGGGCCAGGAAAGCTAAATAGGCTTTTGAAATACTAAGTCCTAAACACATACCACATGCATAAGCATATATCACACATGTAACTCACAGTCCCTCATACCACACACACAAGCACATGCATATATATATATACATATATATATGTATATATATGTACATATATATAATGCATATACATACATACATACCACATATATAACACACATACATGTACACATACGCATGCACATATACTACTCACATACATAAGCATATACTACACACACATACCACATGGGCATACAGGCATGTCTTACACACAGTACATGCTTTTTCCACATGTTTCAGACACAAGCAGACAATGGAGCTTCTGGTTTGTGTCCTGGAAACCATTTAGCCAGATTCACATCAAGTCAGAGGGAGACATCGTTTGTATACTATGTTGTCCTTAGAGACAAATAGCTACTGACTGGTCATAAGAGAGAGAAGACAGTATTACACACACAGCCTTGGTACCCAGGAGTTCATACCTCACTTCCAACTGTGCAAACTCAAAAGACAAAAGGTCAAAAGCCCAGTGTCCTGGGACTTCAGGCAGTACATTGGTAGGGCCTAAGAAAGCAAAGCTGGGAAGGAAGATGGTGGAATGGGGAAGATGGAACCTCTTCCTGCTCACTGGCTGATGAGGTGCAGGGTGAACTGCTAAATCCTATGTCAGGTATCCACTTGCCTTGGGCTGCACACACTGGGGCCTGGCAGAGCCTCCAGGGCTCAGGTATGTGTAGGGTCCAGGGCAGAGCCGGCTGCATCCCCCACAGGAGTCACAGGACCTATCATAAGAGAGGCTGTCCTGTCATTGCCTTGCAGCTCCAGAAACTAAAACGGTCACTTTCTTTCAAGACCAAGAGCTTGCGGAGCAAAAGTGCTGACAACTTCTTCCCAAGAACCAACAGTGATGTGAAATCGCAAGCAGACCTGCTGGCCAAGGCTAGCCCAGGCCCCAGCCCAATACCCATCCCTGGAAGCCCAGCATCCATGCCCACCAAGGCTGGCCTGCACCCCGGCAGCAACAGCAAGGTCCACGCCTTTCAGGAACATGTCTTTAAGAAGCCCACCTTCTGTGATGTCTGCAACCACATGATCGTGGGTAAGACCCCCACCCCCACCCCTATAGGTGCCATGGCCCTGGGTGAATGAATGAGAGCTGGATGCTCAGGTCTGGATCCACAGACCAGCTCTGAGCCTCAGAGAGTTAGATGCAAGAAGGTCCATGTGGGACGTGGCCTTGAGGGAGGGACTTAGGTAAAGCAAAGGGAAGCAGGGCCAGGTATAGAGGGAGAGTTTGTTTGGAATATGGTTGGAACCAAGACAGAACCTAGCATCCTCCACCAGGAGCCGGGTACCCTTTATACCTTTTCTGTATGTGGCTCATGTATACCTGCCTGAACCTGTTATTCCAGGTAGGGACAGGAAACCTGAGCTGTTTGTGTCTGTCATCACTGAAGCTGGACACCTCAGGGATGGCTATGAGACCAGGAGGGTAGAATGTTCTCTGATTCCCTCACCCTTGCTTGTCAAGGTCCAGTTAAGGGGTATGTCAATGTAAAAGAGACTAAGAGACAACTTCTTCTAGAGCCAAATATTGGTGGCCATGGACCCAGGAATACAGATTCAGGCTACTCTGATACCAGGCTTCAATGGTTCATGAAAGTTATAAATCAAGGGATTTTTTTTTTTCAAATATATGGGTGTGATCAGCGTGTGACAGAAAAGCAGGGAAGTCTCAGGTATCAGCCTCGGATGTGGCCTGATCTGTGACATCCTCAGCCTTTGGGATGGTGGAAGTTGGAGGTCATCATACATTTACCTCCAAGTCTTACAAGGCTGGTAGGTCAAATGCAGGTGGGTAATTAATGACTGAGAAACTAAAGATAGCCCAAGACCAAATGTCTCTGCAGTAGTTTAGCTCTCGGAAATGATGGAAGTTTTAATCAATCAGCCTCAGAGGCTGTGTTATGAAGTACAGCATCCACACAGCCTTTGCCCTGGGACCTTCCATTCCCAAGTGGGATATTCTCAGTGGGAAGCAGCAGCGCCAGATCTGTTGCTGCTCTAGCCACGAGACCTGTCTACATTTTCAGATGAGGCTTGTAGCCTCACGAGTTGCCTTTCTGCTCTCTGCCATGCCTGTTCCTCCCCTAAACAAACCACATTTAGAAAAGAGATCTGTATTAGTCATATTTCCATCATAATGCCGCATAAGGACGTCCACAAAACCACCACACTGAAACAAGCCACCTTTCAAACCTCACTGGAGCGTTTTCAGATCAGACAGAGCCGGACTGATGGAGATGCCACTCAGTAGCTACAACTTCTCTCGTCTCTGTCCCTCACTCTTTCCTGAAGCCAGAGACCCAGACTTGTCATTCTCCCAGCAAGGACAAGAGGCAGAATGCAAAGTGCCTTGGCTTCTTGAGCTGGAGGTGGCCCACGGCGAACTCCTTTGGTGGGATACATTGAATGTGACAGTCAGGAAGGTAGAGAAATACCATTTGATTTTTCAGCTGCCTGGAAAGGGGGATGAAGAAAGAGGTGGAGAACAGGGTCGGCAATCTGATCCGATGCTTAGGTCCTCTTTGGATTTTTCAACCACTTTGCCCAGTGGATGCAGCTCGTTCTTGGAGCTCCCACCCACTCCATCTCCATTTGCGTGTGGCACCTGGCTGCCTGCGTGGGAGCCTGAGGGGGTCCCATCATGCTCCCTGTTCAAAGTACTTAGGCAGCCTGCCTCCTGCTTGGTTTTCTTGAATGCCTCCTTTCTGAATCCCATGCATTGCATCCCTTTCCTCTCAGCCCTTTTCAAGGTAGTGCTATTCATAACCCTGAAAGAGGTGCTGATGAGGATCTATTTTAGGTCTCATTGTGATGCGTGTGAAAAGACAAGGAGCGTGTGTTTTCCAGAATGAGTAATGGAAATGAGTTCACCTCTGAGGAATGTCACAGCCATTACCTTAGTGGGGTTCTCTGGACACCTCAAGTACAGCAACTTTACAAGACTCAGTACTAAAGAAGGTTGCGCTGTGATTTTATCTGAATTAAATGTTATATTGTGACTGCCTTTTTTAAAAGTATGTGTCTATGCTTGGGGTGGGGAGAATAATGTGCACAGGTGTACGTATGCTCACAGAGGCCAGAATGGGAATGGCACGTAGCTGTGAGCCCCCTGATGGAACAGGTCCTGGGAATGGAACTGGTGGTGGCACATGCCTTTAATCCCAGCACTTGGGAGGCAGAGGCAGGCGTATTTCTGAGTTCGAAGCCAACCTGGTCTACAGAGTGAGTTCCAGGGCAGCCAAAGCTATACAGAGAAACCCTGTCTCAAAACAAAACAAAACAAAACAAAAAGTCTTCTAAAAGAGCAGCAAGTGCTTTTAACTGCTGAGCCATCTCTCCAGCTCCACATTTTGAAGACAGAGTTTTCCTGTATCCCAGGCTGGCATAAATATCTCTAGTTAGGATATTCTTGATCTTCTAATCATCCTGCCCTTCCTCCATCAGGGAGCTGGGATTACATTTGTGTGCCACGGTTTTATAAGATGCTGAGATCAAACCCAGATCTTCATGAATGCTGAGGGTGATGGATGTGTGTGCGCAGGTAGAGACCAGAGGTTAAAGGTCAGGTACCATCCCTACGGCTCTCCCTATTTGTTGAGGCAGGGTCTCTCACTGAACCTGGAGCTCATCCTTTTTACTAGGCTAGACAGCCAGAACCTCCAGGAATCTGCCTACCTTATCCCAACCCAACTCCAGCACTGGGGCTCTAAATGTTCCACTGCTGTTCCTGGCTTCTATATGGTTTTGGGCACTAAACTCAAACCATCTTGCTTGCTAAGCAATCACTTTTCCCCCTTAACCAGTTGTTATCAACCAGTAGGTTGTGACCTCCTTGTGGACTCAAACACCTTTTCACAGAGATCACGTAAGGCTACTTGAAATTACAGATATTTACACTACAATCCATAACAGTAGCAAAATTACAGTTATAAAGAGGCCCAAAAAATAATTTTATGGTTGGGGGTCACCACACCATGTGGAGCTGTATTAAAGGGTCACAGCATTGGGAGGTTGAAGACCATTGGTCTAAGCCATCTCCCAGCCTGACTGCTCTTTTATCTTTAAAAATAAAAAGGCGGAAAGGATAGGCAACGTGTTGACCTGGTCTATTCAAGGATTTAACAAAGCAAACTAATGTCTTCATTGAGGAGAACATGGAAAAGATGAAAAGATGCAAGATGGAACAAAAGTGATACAAGAGGCATCTTTGAGAGAAAGATGAGACTGCTATCTACCACCATCACTACCACCACTACCTCCACCACCACCACCATCATCACCATCACCACCACCACCACCATCACCACTATCTCCACCACCACC